>NW_026125814.1:0-61581 GCF_943737965.1 Phodopus roborovskii
TCTGAAAACAGCCTGGTATTGGCATAAAAATAGACAGGTAGACCAATGGAATCAATTGAAAATCCTGATATTAATCCACGCACCTATGAACACCTGATTTTCGACAAAACAGCTAAAATTATACAATGGGGCAAAGACAGCATCTTCAACAAATGGTGCTGGCACAATTGGATGAGGGTGTGTAGAAGACTGCAGATAGACCCATGTCTGTCGCCATGCACAAAACTCAAGTCCAAATGGATCAAAGACCTCAACATCAATCCAGCCACATTGAACCTCTTAGAAGAGAAAGTAGGAGGTACCCTTGAACAAATTGGTATAGGAGACCGCTTCCTGAACATAACTCCAGGGGCACAGACACTGAAAGAAACAATTAATAAATGGGACCTCTTCAAACTTAGAAGCTTCTGTAAGGCAAAGGACACAGTGGACAAGACCAAACGGCAGCCCACTGACTGGGAAAAGATTTTCACTAATCCTATATCCGACAAAGGGCTGATCTCCAAAATATACAAAGAACTCAAGAAACTAGTCAACAAAACACCAAATAACCCTATTAAAAAATGGGGTACAGAACTGAAGAAAGAATTCTCAATGGAGGAAATCAAAAAGGCTGAAAGACACTTAAGAAAATGCTCCACATCCTTAGCTATCAGGGAAATGCAAATCAAAACAACTTTGAGATACCATCTTACCCCTGCCAGAATGGCTAAAATTAGAAACACCAGTGATGACTTATGTTGGAGAGGATGTGGAGAAAGTGGAACACTCCTCCACTGCTGGTGGGAGTGCAAACTCATACAGCCATTTTGGAGATCAGTATGGTGGTTCCTCAGGAAAATGGGAATTAGTTTACCACAGGACCCGGCAATCCCCCTCTTAGGCATATACCCAAAGGATTCACATCAATGCAACAAAGACATCTGTTCAACTATGTTCATAGCAGCACTATTTGTAATAGCAAGAACCTGGAAGCAACCTAGATGCCATCTCAATGAAGATGTGGCACATCTACACAATGGAATACTACTCTGCAGAAAAAATAATGGTATCTTGAAATTGCAGGCAAGTGGATGGCACTTGAAGAAACCATCCTGAATGAGGTAACCCAGTCACAAAAAGAGGAACACAGTATGTACTCACTCATATATGGATTTAGACCTAGATCAAATGATCACCAGCCTATAATTCACATCACCAGAGGAACTAGGATACAAGCTGTATTCTAAGAGATTCATATAAAGTCCCTCACAGAACTGGGAAGGACAAGTCCCCCAGACCTCAGGATGAAGTGGGGGAGGACAGCTAATGGAGAGAGAAGTAGGAGAAAATGAGAGGGAGGAAAGGAAGGCATGTGTGACCAGGAGGATTGAGCCTGGTTAGGAATGGAAAATAGGAAAGAGAGAGACAGAGACAGAGACAGAGAGAGAACATAAAAAGGGAGCCAATATTGGTTTGAAGATAAAATTGAACACAAAGAAAGGTTGAGAGAACTACAAGACTGCTCCCAACTAACAATCTCAGCTTCTGTGGAAAGGCTATCATAAATGCCCTTCCCGGAGAGTGAGATCAACAACTAACTTCTCCATGGAGTCCTCAACTAATGCCTGTTGAAAACAGGAGCAAACACCCATACATAAACACTGAGTCAAACTAGAACCCAGAAGCAGATGGAGAGGACAAGACCATGCGGTAGAAGTACATAGAGACAGCTTACCTGAACAGGAGGAGCTAAGGGCCACTAGACTGATAGCTGGGAAGCCAACATGGGTCTGACTCAGGACCCCCTGAATATGGGTCTCAGCCAGAAGGACTGAGCAGTCTAAGAGACCTCAGACAGTGGAGCCAGGATGTATCCCTGGTGCACAAAAGGACTTTGCAAACATATCCCCCATGGAGGGATAACTGCCTTATTCTAGAGATAGGAGAGAAGCCCTAGTCCCTACTTCACAGGACCTGTCAGATCTACATGACCCCAACTGGATGGCATTCCCCTACATATGGAATTGTGGTGGGGGTTGGGAGGGGAGGGTGTTTAGAGTGCATGGGAGAGGGCAGAGAGGGCAAAAGGGAGGGAAGGAGGGAGGGAGGGCTTGGGAGGGAGGGAGGGAGGGAAGGAGAGGGAACTGGGATCGACATGTAAAATAATAATTAAACTAAAAAAAAAAAAAAAAAAAAAAAAAAAACGCTTTGACTCCAAAATTTAAGTTGAAGAACAAGTTACTGGGGAAAAGGATTTCTATTTTTGTTTCCACAGAAAATGAAAAGATGTGGATTCCTTCCAGACTAATGTGGTTTTATCAAGCCAGACCACCTGAAACAGAGTACAAGCTGATCCTACATTCAAAACAGCTGGACAAACAGATCCCCCAAGACAGCGCCCCCTTACCAGCAGGAAGCAGTTTGGAAAGAACGACACCCAAATTCCCAAATTTTGTGTACAAATGTTTGTTTTCATTTAATTGGACTGTTATATAAAATTAAAGAAAATAAAAAAAAAGAGAATAGGAATAGTCCCTATATCTGATCAGACCATCATGTTTTAAAATTGGAATTCAACAACAACCCAAATAGTAGAAAACCTGCAAACTCATGGAAACTTGAACAATTTGCAATTGCACCACACCTGCGTCAAAGAAGAAATAAAGAAAGAAATGTAAGAACTTTTCTAATATTCAATGAGAATGAGGACAAAACATACCCGAACTTACGAGACACCTTGAAACCAGTGCTACGAGGGAAGTTCATTGCACTAAGTGCCCATATGAAGAAAACAGAGGATAGTCACATAAGAAAATAGCGCAACTGAAAGCCTAAGAACACAGAGAAACATACTCACCCCATAGGAATAGATTCCAGGAAATAATCAACTTGAGGGCTGAAATCAACAAAATAGAAACCAAGAAACAATATGAAAAATCAATGCAACAAAGAGTTGGATTTTGAGAAACCAACAAGATAGACAAACCTTTATCCAAACTAACAAAAAAGCAGAGACAGAACATGCAAATTAACAAAATCAGAAACAAAATGGGGAACATAACAACGGACACAGAGGAAACCTAGACAATTTTAAGGTCATACTTTGAAAATCTTTATTCCACAAAAATTGAAATTCAAAGGAAATGGACAAGTTTCTGGATAACTATCACTTACCAAAATTAAATCAAGGACAAACAACTTAAATAGACCTATAACCCCCAATGAAATAGAAGCAGACATCAAAAGCCTTCCAACCAAAAACGTCCAGGGTGAGATGGATTCAGTGCAGAATTTTACCAGACATTCAAGTAAGAACTAATACTACTGCTCCTCAAACTGTTCCACAAGATAGAAACAGAACGTTCATTGCCAAAATCTTTTTATGAAGCCACAATTACCTTGGTACCCAAGCCTCAGAAGGACACAACTAAGAAAGAAAACTACAGACCAATATCCTTGATGAACATCGATGCAAAAATACTCAATAAAATACTGGCAAACCGAATTCAAGAATACATCAGAGAAATCATCCACCATGACCAAGTAGGCTTCATACCTGGAATGCAGGGATGGTTCAACATACGAAAATCTATCAACGTGATCCACCATATAAACAAACAGAAAAAGGAAAACCATATGAATATCTCCCTAGATGTGGAAAAAGTCTTCGACAAAATTCAACACCCTTTCATGATAAAGGTCTTGGAGAGGTCAGGGATAACAAGAACCTACCTAAACATAATAAGGGCAATATACAGCAAACCAACTGCCAACATCAAAGTGAATGTTGAGAAACTTAAAGCAATTCCTCTAAAATCAGGAACAAGACAACGCTACCCTCTCTCTCCATATCTCTTCAATATCGTACTAGAAGTTCTGGCTAATGCTATAAGACAACAAAAGGAGATCAAGGGGATCCAAATTGGAAAGGAAGAAGTCAAACTGTCTCTATTTGCAGATGATATGATAGTTTACATAAGCGACCCAATAAACTCTACCAGGGAACTCCTACAGCGATAAACACCTTCAGCAAACTAGCAGGATACAAGATAAACTAAAAAAAAATCAGTAGTCCTACTTTTTTCAGACGACAAAGAGGCAGAGAAAGAAATCAGAGAAACATCACCCTTTACAATAGCCACAAACAACATAAAGAATATTGTTGTAACACTTACCATACAAGTAAAAGACCTATATAATAAGAACTTTGTGACTCTAAAGAAAGAAATTAAAGAAGATACCAGATAATGGAAAGATCTCCCATGCTCTTGGTTAGGTAGGATAAACATAGTAAAAGTGGCAATCTTGCCAAAAGCAATCTACAGATTCAATGCAATCCCCATTAAAATCCCACCACAATTTTTCACCGACCTTAAAAGGATAATAATCAACTTTATATGGAAAAACAAAAGACCCAGGATAGCCAAAACAACCCTATACAATAAAAGAACTTCAAGATGCATCACTATTCCTGACTTTAAGCTCTACTACAGAGCTATAGTTCTGAAAACAGCCTGGTATTGGCATAAAAATAGACAGGTAGACCAATGGAATCGAATTGAAAATCCTGATATTAATCCACGCACCTATGAACACCTGATTTTCGAAAAACAGCTAAAATTATACAATGGGGCAAAGACAGCATCTTCACCAAATGGTTCTGGCACAATTGGATGAGGGTGTGTGGAAGACTGCAGATAGACCCATGTCTGTCGCCATGCACAAACTCAAGTCCAAATGGATCAAAGACCTCAACATCAATCCAGCCACATTGAACCTCTTAGAAGAGAAAGTAGGAGGTATCCTTGAACCAATTGGTATAGGAGACCGCTACCTGAACATAACTCCAGGGGCGCTGACACTGAGAGAAATAATTAATAAATGGGACCTCTTCAAACATAGAAGCTTCTGTAAGGCAAAGGACACAGTGAACAAGACCAAATGGCAGTCCACATACTGGGAAAAAATTTTCACCAATCCTATATTCGACAAAGGGCTGATCTCCAAAATATACAAAGAACTCAAGAAACTAGTCAACAAAACACCAAATAACCCTATTTAAAAAATGGGGTACAGAACTGAAGAAAGAATTCTCAATGGAGGAAATCAAAAAGGCTGAAAGACACTTAAGCAACTGCTCCACATCCTTAGCTATCAGGGAAATGCAAATCAAAACAACTTTGAGATACCATCTTACTCCTGCCAGAATGGCTAAAATTAGAAACACCAGTGATGACTTATGTTGGAGAGGATGTGGAGAAAGTGGAACACTCCTCCACTACTGGTGGGAGTGCAAACTCACACAGCCATTTTGGAGATCATTTTGGTGGTTCCTCAGGAAAATAGGAACTAGTTTACCACAGGACCTGGCAATCCCCCTCTTAGGCATATACCCAAATGATGCACATCCATGCAACAAAGACATCTGTTCAACTATGTTCATAGCAGCACTATTTGTAATAGCAAGAACCTGGAAGCAACCTAGATGCCCCTCAATTGAAGAATGGTTAATGAAGATGTGGCACATCTACACAATGGAATACTACTCTGCAGAAAAATACAATGGTATCTTGAAATTCGCAGGCAAAGGGATGGCACTAGAAGAAACCATTCTGAATGAGGTAACCCAGTCACAAAAAGAAGAACATAGTATGTACTCACTCATATATGGATTTTAGGCCTTGAACAAAGGATCACCAGCCTATAATTCACAACACCAGAGGAACTAGGATACAAGGTGTATTCTAAGAGAGTCATATTAAGTCCCTCACAGAACTGGTCAGGGACAAGTCCCCCCTGAGCACAGGGGGAAGAATGGAGAGAGAAGTAGGAGAAAACAAGGGGCAGGAAATGAAAACACGTGTGACCAGGAAGATTTAGCCCAGTTAGGAATAGAAGACAGGAGAGAGAGAGGAGAGAGAGAGAGACAGAGAACATAAAAGAGGGAGCCAATATTGGTTTGAAGATAAAATTGAACACAAAGAAAGGTCTAGAGAACTATAAGACTGCCACCAACTAACAATTTGAGCTTCCGTGGAAAGGCTACCATAAATGCCCTTCACGGATAGGGAGATCAACAACTAACTTATCCATGGAGCCCTCAACTAATGCCTGTTGGAAACAGGAGCAAACACCCATACACAAATACTGAGTTGAAGTAGAACCCAGATGCAGATGGAGAGGACAAGACAAGGCTGCAGAAACACAGAGATAGCTTACCTGAATAAGGAGGAGCTAACGGGCCACCAGTCTGATAGCTGGGAAGCCAGTATGGGACTGTCTCAGGCCCCCCTGAATAGGGGACTTAGGCAGAAGGACTGAGCAGTCTAAGAGACCTGAGACAGTAGAGCCAGGATGTATCCCTTGTGCACAAAAGGACCTTGCGAACAACATCTCCCATGGAGGGATAACTGCCTTAACCTAGAGACAGGAGAGGAGCCATAGTCCCTACTTCATATGACCTGTCAGACCTACATGACCCGAAATGGATGACATTCCCCTACATATGGAATTCGTGTGGGGGGATGGGAGGGGAGGGTGATTAGGGTGCATGTGAGAGGGCAGAGAGGGTAAAAGGGAGAGAGGGAGAGGGGACTGGGGTTGACATGTAAAATAATGAATTAAATAAAAAATGCTTTGACTCCAAAATTTAAGTTGAAGGACAAGTTACTGGGGAAAAGGATTTCTATTTTTGTTTCCACAGAAAATGAAAAGCTGTGGATTCCTTCCAGACTAATGTGGTTTGATCAAGCCAGACTGCCTGAAACAGAGTACCAGGTGATCCTACATCCAAAACAGCTGGACAATGCAGACTTACAGACTACAGCCAGGATTTCTGCATCTTCTTAGAATCCCCCAAGACAGCACATCTTAACAGCAGGAAGTAGTTTGGGAAGAATGACACCCAAATTCCCAAATATTGTCTATAAATGTTTGTTTTCATTTAAATGGAATTTGGTTATAAAAATAAATAAATAAATAGATAAAAATTTAAAAATATATTATTATGCTCCATAAAACAGAAATATTGTAAGAGTGAATACAGAATCTTCCTTCCACATTTGTCATATATATCGCTCCTCCAAATGGAATGCTTTCCATTTGCATTGCTAAACTCAAAACATTCCTCTGTCTTAGATACCCACCAGCTCCCAATCTCTCTGAACTGACACACCTGAAATTTGGCTTCCCTTGTAACTCACTACAAAGGGTACTCAATTCTTCCTGAAAGATGGATATTGTTGTTCATTTGCTACAGTAGTTAGCAGAAATACAAATAAGAAACTCAATGAGGTCATTGGTGGAGGGAAAAGAAGGGTGGTGAAAAAAGTTAGCCAACAACAGAGCAGAGAAGAGGGGAGAGAAGAGGTATCCATGATGTGGCCATGTTGGGCATGCATGTCCTGGCCTATAGTTTGGGGGCAAAGTCAGCACAATGCCAAGATTGCAACATATATGCTTTTGATAAGCTGTCTCAACAAGCTTCCTCCTCTTCAGTAATAACCCTATCCAGAATTTCCTGTGATAGAAAAAATGGTTTGTAAAGTTCTGGAGCCAATCGCAATAAGGCAAAACTCAACATAACAAAACTAACTAGGATGTTAAAACTCACATAAACTCAAATTTTGCAGAAATAATCAAAATCAGGAAGAGCTCAGCGCTATCCCAGTAAGAATGACTAACATTATTCTTACCATTTATCATGTTTGCTCATGATGTGCATTTGAGGAATGCAGATGCCATAAGATATATCTTCTATGGATGTGTTCTGGTGATTGAGCTCATGTCTTCAGGCATATATCATGGAGGTGCAGATGCCTATACCTACTAAGTTTCCCATACAAGCCCCTAAATGTCTGTATGCCTGCTGTCTCAAATATGCAGCAACACCCATACCTCTTTTGTTCTCACTGCAGAAAGATCAGTGCCACTCAATTTACCCTGATATGATTATTCAGAGCCTCAGCGACTTGCCAATAACTACTTCTCTTATACTCAAAATGGTTTATAATATCTCCCAAAGGTGAAACTCTAATCCCAGCCCTCAGGAGGCAGAGGCATGCAAATGTTTGAGTTCAAGGTCAGCCAGGTCTACAGAATAAGTGACAGGGACAGGCACTGCTATACAGAGAATCTGGGTCTTGCAAAAAACAGCATATCTTTCATGGGGCTATAATTCAACAGTGGTATGTGTTTAGTCATTCATCCTTGTATTTTTTCACTGGAATTCCTTGAAAACACAGTGACATTGAGGTCGTGTTTGTAGTAATTAAGAAAAATCAATAAATTTAAGCTGTGCTTATGTACATATTATTTTATGTAAAGGTTACATGAAAAATTAAAATTGTTCATTTTAATTTGCTTCATAAATTAATGTATTTACATTCACTTTTCAGAACATTGACAATGTTCTTCAATAGTAAATTCTTTAAATGTAGCCTGAAATATAAGACAAGAATATATCCTTATATTAATCAAAATAGTACAGAATGTAAGTTAATACATTAAATAGTGTAAGAACTATACACTTATTCAGCTAATTTTGTCTTTACTCAATTGAAATTAGACAATAGTATCAATAAGCAAGGATGCCTGTCACTTGTTTTCAAGCAAGAAGGAAAATGCAATCTTATCTTTAGCAGTGAAAGTTTCTCTAACTGTAACAACATCTCATGCTGTAGACCATTTCTGAGGCTCCTTCTAACCAAAGCCCACTCTTCCTGAAGTTAGGTGATGTACACATCATCATAGGTCACTGCATCCTAAAATAAATCATACATGTGGAAGGTAAGTGTGATACTGCCATTAGAAATGTCTTCTTCTTTTCCAATATAGTTATAAAATCCTGGTGCTTCTAAACGACATCATGACATGGTCTTCAGCCTGCTAATGGCCTAGTCATTTTAGAGGAAAATGAATGGGAGTTAAACATACACCATTATTAGCTCTTCAAATTGCTTATAGCCCTGAGAAAGAAATCACAATGAAGTATAGGGAAAGCTTGCAGAACATGCTGAGAACTCATCTGAGAAGCTATGTCATAGGCCCAGCCTGTCCCAACCAATACCCAGAGCCCTGGTAGTAACTTCTGTCTTTGTGAGGTTTGCACTGTTGTTGTGAAGAGACAACTTAAGGAGCCTAACAACTTTTTAAAAACAAAACAAGAACAAACAATAAAATCATTTAATTGAAGAGTCTCAGTTAAAATTTCCGATTCAATTAATCATCTTTATGGCAGCATGAAAGGCAGCTATGGTTCTGGAAGTTATGGTCCCTAAAAGCTTAAGACAGTGGCAACAGGAAGTTGACTAATAACACTGTGCAACACCCTGAAGATAAGAAACCTCAATTGTGTGACCCATAGAGTCATACTTCATGTAACAGTGAAAAGCCAACTCTAAAGAAAAAAATGGTACACTTCCTCCTACTGTCACTCATATCATCACAGACTATGGACTGAGAGCTGCGGAAACTTCATGGCACCAAACTAGACTCCCTGAATGTGGGTGACATTTATGTGACTGATATGTTGAGGGGCCCCTGTCCCTGAAATAAGGATCCATCGCAGGTGCATGAACTGGCTTTTTCGAGGCCACTCCCTGTGGTGGGATAATTTGATCATTCATGATACATGATGGAGTGCCTTACTGCTTTCTCAGCTTGGTTTGTCAGAGTTAGTAGACTATTGAAAATAGGTCTTTTCCCTTTGAGGAGTAGATGGGGTACAGAAAAAGAAAAAGATACCTTTCTAGATTAGGCCTAGTATCTAACATTCAACCCTCCTTCATCCACCCCAGTTTTGAGATCACATTGTCTAATGGCTTGCATGGGCTTCTCAAATTTTTAGGAAGTTTTGAATGAAAAACCTAACTATACAGAAAAATTTTAAAAATTAACTCTTTAAAGAAACAACAAAATTGTTTTGAACATCACAAAATTTAAGCCTAAACATATATAATTTTTTACTTTTACAAAAAAGCCCCATACATTTAGGTAGCTATGTGTAGTGCAAGTTTATAATTGTAGCACTTGGAAGTATGGACCGATGACTGCTATTACCTTCAAGCTAGCCTTGGCTACAAAGCAAGACCTGCCTCAAAACAAATAAATATAGATAAAGAAACTTAAATGTAACCGTTTATAAAGGTTATAAAGGTTTATAAAGCTGTTTATAAAGGTTAAGCCTCTATTATCAAAGGGAGTTTTTCTCTACCTCTTTGTCCTTTACAGGTATAAGTCTAACTGACTTAGTTAAAACCAGTTACAGTCAGGCTGCAGGGCTCTGAGTAAAACATCCCTCCACAGACTCTCAGCTTTTATCCAGTTTTCCAGACACATTAATTAATTACAGGGATAAACCATCACTCAGTCACCTATGTGTTTAAGGCAAGTAACTAAACACAAATTTTGCATACTAAGGTATGCTAAACAGTAAGACAGCCCTCAAATGCTTAGAGATCTAGAGAATAATGCATTTAAAATGTTTAACTAAAAAGCTCTCATAACAGAAAGACAGGCCAGCTGCTGGCAACACCCATTTACTCCAAGACACTGATGAAGCTCCACCCACAAAAGTTGCAAAACTAGCTACTGAGCAATACTGCCTTTCATCTCAACTGCTGCAAAGGGTTCTAAGGACCGTGGACAAGCTGGCAGCAGACATTCTCCATGTTACTCGGGCCACAGTTTTAGTGGTAGGTAAGTCTTCCAAACTTCCTAATCCACATGTCTCATGCCATCAGCAGAAGGCAGACATCCTTAAAACCTCTGACTTCAACAACTGTGGAGGACCAAGGGTAGCTGTCTATGCCATCAATAAAACTCACTGAATTTTTTTGAGCTTCCCTCTTTCTCTGGAAGGGATGGGCAGAAGGAAAACACTGTCCTTGTTGCTTCTTTTAACTCAAGAGGTTGAGAGGAAAAGATGCTTATGGAGCTGAGAAATAATTGCTCACTTTGCCTTGGGGAAGGCCAAATAACACTGCTGTTTCTCACCATAGAAAGAGCACTGGTGCAGGTCTCCAGTGAGACCACATTTTTCTGTGAAAGGGTAGCCATTTGGGTAAGTGGAGGCCCCAAGTTCTTTGCTACATTAAAAAGAAACCAAACTGGAGGAAAGGCTGTGTCACACAAACAAGTTCTCAGGTACGACTCTCACCAAGACCAGTACATAAAGCAAGATCAGCATTAAGAGGAGAAACTAGCAAGTGTCGTGAACAATCTCAGCTCTAGAAGGTGAACCCAAGTCTGGGAGTCCAAAATTATCTTTCATTATATAAACTATAAGGTCAGAATGGACATCAATAGGCCATCTCTTGGAAATCCACAAGTAAAACAAATATCAGAGGCAGCAAGGAAGGTATCCCAGGGACACAGGCAATCACTTCACCAGAAAGAGAAAGAACAGGTGAGGTGGCCCTTTGTTGTTGAAGCAAAAGATTTGCTCCCCAATGCCTCACCACTCAGCAGGAGGCCCGGAATTGTCAGAATTCACCTTGCTCCATTCAATTCCACAGCATCATACAGGCTCCCTCAAGACTTGTACCAGCTCTTCATCTTCCATTGAATGTCTCATGCCTGCAGGTATCTCCACCTACCCCAATGCCTTTTCCTCGTTGGGAACCTAAAATACCTTTTATCCTTATTCTGAGATTTAATGGATCAAATTTTTATATTGCTATGCAACAGACTCATTATATTTTGCAAGGTTTTTCCTATTATCTCCACAAACACAGAGGATGCTGCAGGTTGCTCTAAGAATAGCAGTTCTCAACATCTTTGTATGGACAACTTTGGGTGTTCAAATGACACTCTCAATGGGGTTGCCTATTAAAAAAACACAGACATTGGTGTAGGATTCACAACTTGAAAAATTGCAATTGAGAAGTACTAATAAATAATGTTATGGTTTGGGATCAGCATGCCACAAACAAGGAGGCATTAGGAAGGATGACTAACTGTGTTGTAGAATTACATTGGAAGAGCCTCAAGGAGGGCTGTGTGGATGAATTCATTCTGCCCAGCTGAGTTTCCAGGGTTGCTAAGTGAGAAAAAAATTCTCAAGTCAGGATGGACATAATTTCCCTGGTTTAATTGAGCATAAATACATTTCTCTTTCTAACTTTTTAAAGCAATTTGTTTTATTATGTGCATTGATATTTTGTCTCTGACTTTACTTATGAAATAAAGAAAGTTGGACAAAGAAAGACAGTTTAGAAATCAGAATCTGTGTTTCTTAACATACTAACCCAAGTTCAAACAGGCACCACAACTTGTTTTGTTCTGTGTAAGCATACACTACTAGACTAGTTCACCTTTCCAACCTCTGAAGTTTAATCGATCCCAGGCCATGTTCCCCTTTGATGTTCATCATTTATTTTTGATTTTACCTGTATGAAGGCCAGGTTAATTATTTAAACTCTAGTTATTTTGATTGTGTAGGGAGGTCGGAGGATCTGGATTTCCAGAGTGCCCAGACATGAAGGCTAAGGGGTAAGTACTTAAAAAAATAAAATCACTACATAAGAAAAACTTGAAGGAGACAAAAGTACTGGGCAGTGGCCATGAAGAGACTATATCAAGAACCCTCAGGAAGCTGTGTGAGTTTGAGTTCAGACACCTCAGGTCAAGTAAAAACTGCATAGTGAAGCCTCATCATGAAAGAACAAAAGAAAATAAGAAGGAGAAGAAGTAAAAGAAGAAGAAGATGACAAGAAGAAGATAAAGAACAAAAGAAGTCCAAGAGGGAGAAAAAGAAGGGAAGGAAAGTTAATGTGGTAGAAAGAAAGAAAGAAGCAAGGAAGAAGGAAGAAAGAAGAAACCCGTATGGAGCAGAAATATCCCTGTGCCTGTGTCCCCCTCTGGTGGCAGAGGACCTATGCGTTCATGGTGAGTCTGGTCCTACAGACTGAGAACTGGGACAGTCCTTGCAACACAGAGAAAAATCATGTCTTGAAAAATTAGAAACTATCTTTTTGCACTAAATCTAACTATAAATCAGGCATTTTCATGCTCAAACTGGGTCGGCCCGTTGGCAAGAGGCAGATGAGATGCACACAGACACACACACACACACACACACACACACACACACACACTAAATGATAAAGACAAAAACAAACAAATGACAATATTTCAGTACTGAAAATGAGAGTGACAAAGCAAGAGGACTAACAGGATTTCAATGATTTTAAAATTCACAATGTATCGATAATTACAAGTACTCAAGTGTTTTAGGGCCCAGCTTTGTTAAGCCCTGCAGCAAGAAAAGGTCCCCTTTGCTCTTTGACATGGCTGGACTTTCACATGCATGGCTTGCCTGTTTCTGCTGTATAGTGAGAGCAACAACATTGGTAAGGGTAAACTAATCTGAAGTAGCTCAATGCTTTCAAATCTGTACTCAGAAAGAAGACCTGCACCATGTAGTGGGGGGGAGTATAGGGACAGGACCTGTCTTAAAGAAAAAAACAAGTGAAAATATGAAGTAAAAGCAAAAAAGTTTATTTTTCCTCATAAACCTGAAAATAACTGAATTCCTATCAGCCATGTAGGCTTTCCCTCCTCAACCAATGTTTAACTGGAAAGCATGGCACATGCATATCTGAGTATTCCGAGTGGAGATTGATGCTGGTGTTTCTGAGACAGAGACAGAGGCAAGGAACAAGGAGTCAGGTTAATTTCTGGAAAACAGCACTTCTGCTGGCCTACAAAATAGCAGGTTTCAAGACAGCTCTCAAAGGGTACAAAGACAAAACCATTTAAAAAATGAAAGGAAGAAGGAAGGAAGGGACAGACAGTGGAGGAAATGTAAATATGGAGACAGTTAATACAAAAAACAAACAAAAGCAAAAACAAACAAATATCAAGACAAAAAAGGTCGCACAGTCCCTAAGGCAAGAACGCCAACTGATTCCTGAGTATTGTTCTGCTACTATTGTTCTACTCAGTTCTCCTGTTCTGAAAAAGAAGTAACAAAATTCCAAGTTTTGGCCACAGATAATGAATCAAGCCTCTGTTCTCAAAAATCTGATAGTGGAGATTTGTCAGCTCACCAGGACTTCAGTCTGAGTTCTACAAAAAAAATGGGTATACAGAGAAATGCTGAAAAAAAAAGACAAAGTCTCTCCACTACTAAGCCATCTCAGTTCACTTTCTTGTTTTATTTTTTTACGTTTTGCATATTTGACTCGTGCTGGAAATGAAGTCACGTCCCTAAATTTATCACTCTATCTTTCTCTACTTTCCTCTATTAATATCACTATCAGTTCCAGCAGAATGATTGGCTACCTTATTTGAAAGTTGGCTTGATCCTGTGTAATGCTTTGGTTATGTAGCACCAATTGTAAAACCCCAGTGAAGAGGCTGCCCTTTCTTGACATACCCTGCCTATAAGTTGAAATCCTTGTAAAAGTTCTTCTGGACTGGAAGGTGGTACTCAGATTTCACTGATTTTAATCAATGCATAATCCCCCCCAAAACTGATATTCCAGGATCCATGGACAAAAATAATTACAGCTGATGCACTAACAGAGCAATGTGTGAAAGAGAGAGAACCAAAGCCTGACCCCAACCCCAGGTGGATTTGGATGAGGAGGAGTTGTGGGAAGAAGGGAAACTGTGGTCAGAACACTTTGTATGAAATCAAACCTGAAGGATCTAAAAGAAAGAAGTGACAAAGCATTTCCACACCATACCCCCTTCCCCCAAAAACAAAACTAAAATAAAAACTGTGGGGTTGTGTCACACATCATTAATCCCAGCCCAGCAAGTGGGAGCCAAGCCATTTCTGTATTGTTGCAGTCTGGTCTCAGGGTGAGTTCAGAACAGTCTGCAAGAGAGGAATAGAATCCATTTGGCCAAACAATCAAATAAATAATAAAATGTAATAAAATAAAATAAAATGATATAAAATAAAATAAAAAGAAGAGGAGCAGAAATCTTTCTGGCTATAAGTGATTCGTTTCTTTATATCCAATCACACTCAGCTGGGAATAGCACTGTAATGACCCAGATGAGGATATATGTAGGGTATTGCGTTTGAGCAAAGTGGGCTCAGCTGTATGCTCATGAAAAGCCATTATCAATACTTGGTAGACTTTCCAGTGAATGCAGCATTTCTCAGTCACTCCCTGAATGGCCCAGGTTTAGCAAGAGAATAATTCCAAAGCAAACCATATCCGTAGATTTCCCATTGATTTACCCTCAGAGAGGAGAGGAGATGCATTAATTTGTAAAGGAAGGCAGCAGGAGCCACAAGTATGATAAGGATGTTGATGAATAACAACATCTCTGGTCTCCTAAAATCAAGTACAATATATCTAACATGGTTTATTCACATTCCTCAGAGACAATACCTTACCCACTGAGTGATGTTACTTGGATATCTACAGAATTCAAGAATGTTTGTCTTCCCTGACAGACAACACATTTTCTGGAAGATCAAACTCTCACAGATATCTTGTTGTACGTGTTGGAAAGTGGTAAAGGAGCCATGGAGAAGCTAAGAGGGAGCAAGGCAGTATAATGTTGAAGAATTCACAAGGCCAGCACAGCTGTTTGAGAAAATCCAGGAATGATTGGCCAGCGAGGCAGCTGGCCCCTGCCAATTTTGGTTTTCATTTCCATGTCTTTGCGTTAGTTAAATCGACAAGATACCCGAGATGGACACAATCATATGATTTACTTTTCAAAGTCCTTTTGTTCTTTGTTTTTCCTAGTGTGAACTGGAAAGCAAATTTTGACGTGAAAAATCGTGAGGGAGGCTCTCATATTGAGAAGCACAGTCTTCCATGAAAAGGAAAACACCACCCAGGTATAGATTCCTATTGAGAGGAGGGGAATAAAAGAAAATTAGAGAGAAGAAATGGCAGTTTACAGACAAAGGAAAAGGGAAAAAAGGACAACACACTATGTTATGTTGATGACATTGGCCTTCAATCCCATCAGTAGTTGAGAAGCAAACAAAAATTGAATCTGTTTCAACTCCAACCCCTTTATTACTGAGAGGGTTCTCGGACAATCTCCAGAGGAAAGAGGAAATGTTTGTCTCAAAAAAATAATCAGAGTAAAGATAATGATGATAATAGCAATAATAATTTAAAAATGAAATGCTCCTGTACTGATTTTATGCCGAGTATTCTGTCTGCAGGTATGCCCTTTCAACAGAAAAGGGCACTACATGCCCCAAGTGACCTCTGGAATTTATAGATAGTCTATGCTCCTGGGCCCTATTTAATATATTGTGTGTGTGCCTGTGTGCGCCCCCGCGAGTGAGTGTGTGTGTGTGTGTGTGTGTGTGTGTAAAATGGTAGAAGACTGGGCACTTGTTGATATTGCAACAGACAATAGGATGGGTTGTGGAGGCAGAATGCATACAAGCCTGTGCCTGCGGAACTGGCAATACAAGCACCATGCCAACCGGATCTCTGATTTTACTCATGAAAAAAAAAGAAATGTGGACAAAGAAAGACTCACTTTGGAATCAGAATCTGTGTTTCTTCACATACTAACCCAAGTTCAAACAGGCACCACAACTTGTTTGTTCTGTGTAAGCTCCCACTACTAGACTAGTTCAGCTTTCCAGCAATTCAAGAAGTTTCATCTGAACCCCCAGCAGTCCCCTTTGTTCTTCTTCATTATTTTGACGTTCACCTGTGTGAAGGCCTGGTCAATTTATTTTTAACTCTAGTTATATTTGATTATGTAGAAGTCAGAGGATCTGGATTTCCAGGAGTGACCAGACATAAAGGCAAAGGTCCCTAAAGTAATTAAAATATTAAATTGCTAGATGGAAAGACTTGAAGAGGCGAAATTACTGGGCAGGGGCCATGATAGCTTATATCAACAGCACTCAGTAAGCTGTGTGAGTTTGAGTTCAACGGAGCCTCAGGTCAGTAAAAAAGCTGCATAGGGAAGCCTCCTCTTGAAAGAGCAAAAGAAAATAAGAAGGAGAAGAAGAAGTAAAAGAAGAAGAAGATAACGGGGAAAGATGAAGAACAAAAAAGAAGCTCGAAGAGGAAGAAGAAGAAGGAAAGGGGGTCTTTAAAGTGGTAGAAGAAAGAAAGCAAGGAAGAATGAAAACCAAGTATGGAGCAGGAAATATCCCCACGCGCCTGTACTGTAACCACTCTGGTGGCAGGAGGACCTATGAGTTCATGGCCAGCCCTGGTCTAAGACTCCAGTGCTGGGACAGTCAAAGCCACAGAGAAAAATCAAGTCTTAAAAAAATTGAAAACTATCTTTTTGCACTAAATCTAACTATAAATCTGAACATTTCCATGCTCAAACTGAGTAGGCCCATTAGCAGGGAGAGGCAGATGAGATGCACCGCGCACACACACACACACACACACACACACACACTCACACACACACACACACACTAAATGATGAAGCCAAAAACAAAAAATTTGACAATAGTTCAGTGAAAATCTCCAGAGAGAGACAAGAAGGGACTATCAGGATTTCAACCGATTTTAAAACCACAATGTATCCATGATTACAAATACAAGAAAATTAGGGCCAAGCTTTGTTAAAGTCCTGCAGCAAGAATGGTCCCCTTTGCTTTGACAGGTTCTAGACTTTCATGCTGACTGCCATGTCTTACTTCTGATAGTGAGAACAACAACATTAGTAGAGGTAAACTAATTGGAAGTAGCTCAATGCTTTCATATCTGTTCTCAGAAGAAGACCTGCACCATGTAGTGGAGCACAGAGTAAAGGAACATGACCTGTCTTGAAAAAAAAAAAAGTGAAAATATAAAGTAAACAAAACAAAGTTTATTTTTCTCATAAACCTGAAATTAACTGAATTCCTATCAGCAATGCAGGATTTCCCTCCTTAACCAATGTTTAACAGGAAAGCAGTGGCACTGCATATCTGAGTATTCCAGTGGATATTGGTGCACAGTGTTTCTGAGGCAGAGGCAGAGAGGCAGGTTGATTTCTGACTTTCACTTCTGCCTGGCCTACCAAATGTGTTTCCCCAAGGTACAAAGACAAACCCAATTTCAAAAAAGAAATGAAAGGAAGAAGGAAGGAAGGGAGAGACAGTGGAGGAAATGTAAATATGGAGACAGATAATACAAAAAACAAACAAATAACAAAAACAAAAACAAACAAACATCAAGACAAAAATGGTCACAGACAGTCCCTAAGGCAGAACACCACCTGATTCTGAGTATTGTTCTGCTACTATTGTTCTCAGGTCTCATGTACTCAAAAATATGTAACAAAATTCCAACTTTTAGCCACAGATAATGAATCAAGCCTCTGTTCTCAAAAATCTGATAGTGGAGATTGTAAGCTCACCAGGAATTCAGTCTGAGTTCTAGAAAATAAATGGGTATATACAGAAATGCTCAAAAAAAAAAAAAAAATACAGAAAGTCTCTCCAGTACTAAGTCATCTCCCAAGCCTTTTTCTTGTTTGTATTTTTGTTTTTTGTTTTTTATTTTTTTTTTGTTTTGTTTTTTTTGTTTTTTTGAAATTTCGCACATTTGACTTCTGCTGGAAATGAAGCCAAGTCCCTAAATTTATCACTCTATCTTTCTCTACTTTCCTCTATTAATATCACAATATGAGTTCAACAGGGATGATTGGCTACCTTATTTTAAAGTTGGCTTGATCCTGTGTAATGCTTTGGTTATGTAGCACCAATTGTCAACCCCAGTGAAAGAGAGCTTGCCCTTTCTTGACATACTCTGCTTCTATAAGTTGAAATTGTGTAAAAGTTCTTCTGCACTGGCAGGTAGTACTCAGATTTCACTGATTTTAATCATGTGCATGGCTAAACCACATGCATAATCCAAAAACTGATAATTCCAGGATCCATGGAGAAAACTAATTATAGCTGATGCACTAACAGACAAATGTGTGAAAGAGAGAGAACCAGAAGCCTAACCCTAACACCAGGTGGATTTGGTTGAGGGGAAGGGGTTGTGGGAAGAAGGGAAACTGTGGTCAGAACACTTTGTATGAAATCAAACCTGAAGGATCTAAGAAAGAAGTGAAATAGCATTTCCACCATAGCCCCTTCCCCAAAACCAAAATAAAATAAAAACTGCGGGGTTGTGTCACACATCATTAATCCCAGCCCTTGGGTGGCAGAGCCAGGCTATTTTCTGTGTGCTTGAAACCAGTCTGTTCTCAAGGGTGGGGGTTCCAGGACAGTCTGTAAAGACGCATAGAATCCATTTGCCCAAACAATCAAAATAAACAATAAAATAAAATAAAATAAAATAAAAGACAAGGGAGCAGAATTCTCTGACTATAAGAGATTCGTTTCTTTATATCCAACCACACTCAGCTAGCAATGGCACTGTGCTGACCAAGGGGAGTGTATTTAGGAGTATTGAGTTTAGGCCAAGTGGGTTCCAGCTGTATGCTCATGAAAAGCCATTAACAATACTTGGTAGACTTTCCAGTGATGCAGCATGTCTCAGTACACCCTGCATGGCCCAGGTTCAGCAAAGAGGAATATAATCCCACACTTCCAAAGCAAACCATATCCAAGTTAGACTTTCCATTGATTTACCCTCAGAAGAGGAGAGGAGAGGCATTAATTTGTAAAAGGAAGGCAGCAGGAGCCACAAGTATGATGAGGATGTTGATGAATAACAACATCTCTGGTCTCCTAAAATCAAGTACAATATATACTAAAATGGTTCATTCACATTCCTCAGAGATAATACCTTACCCACTGAGATGATGTTACTTGGATATCTATCATTCAAGAATGTTTGTCTTCCTGAGAGACAATACACTTTGTGAAAGATAAACTCTCACAGATATCTTGTGGCACTGTTGGAAGGAGGTAAAGGAGCCTTGGAGGTAAGAGGGCGCAAGGCATTATAATGCTAAAATTCACAAGGCCAGCACAACTGTTTGAGAAATTCCAGCAATGATGGGCCACATGCCGGCTGCCCTGCCTACTTTGGTTTTCATTTCCACGTCTTTGCCTTAGTTAACTCAACAAGATACCGAGATGGACGCTATCATATGATGTACTTTTCAAAGGTCCTTTTTGTTCTTTGTGTTTTCTAGTGACAACGTAAGAATAATTTTCACGTGAAAAATTGTGAGGAGGCATTCCTATTGAGAAAGCACTGTCTTCCATGAAAAGGAAAACACCACCCAGGTTTAGATTCCTATCAAGAGTGAGGGGAAAGAAAAAAGAAAATAAGAGAGAAGAAATGGGAGTTTACAGACAAAGGAAAAGGGAAAAAGAAGAACACACTATGTTCTGTTGGTGACATTGACGTTCAATCCCATCAGCAGTAGGGAGGCAAACAAAAATTGATCTGTTTCAATTCCAACCCTGCTTTATTACTGAGAGTGTTCTCGGACAATCTCCAGAGGAAAGAGGAAATGTTTGTCTCAAAACTAATCAGAATAATGATATTTTTGATAATAGAAATAATAATTTAAAAATGAAATGCTCCTGTATTGATTTTATGCACGAGTATTCTGTCTGCAGGTATGCCCTTTCACCATAAGAGGGCACTACATGCCACCAAGTGACCTCTGGAATTTATAGATAGTCTATGCTCCTGGGCCCTATTTAATATATTTGTGTGTGCCTGTGTGCGCGCCCGAGCGAGTGAGTGTGTGTGTGTGTGTGTGTGTGTGTGTGTGTAAAATGGTAGAAGACTGGGCACTTGTATGATATTGCAACAGACAATAGGATGGGTTGTGGAGGCAGAATGCATACAAAGCCTGTGTGCCTGCGGAACTGGCAATACAAGCACCATGCCAACCGGATCTCTGATTTTACTCATGAAAAAAAGAAATGTGGACAAAGAAAGACTCACTTTGGAATCAGAATCTGTGTTTCTTCACATACTAACCCAAGTTCAAACAGGCACCACAACTTGTTTGTTCTGTGTAAGCATACACTACTAGACTAGTTCAGCTTTCCAGCAATTCAGGAAGTTTCATCTGAACCCCAGGCCAAGTTCCCTTTGTTCTTCTTCATTTATTTTTGAATTTTACCTGTGTGAAGGCCTGGTTAATTATTTTAACTCTAGTTATATTTGATTATGTAGGGAAGTCAGAGGATCTGGATTTCCAGGAGTGACCAGACATAAAGGCAAAGGTCTAAGTAATTAAAATATTAAATTGCCGAGATGGAAAGACTTGAAAGGCTGAAATTACTGGGCAGGGGGCCATGATAGCTTATATCAACAGCACTCAGTAAGCTGTGTGAGTTTGGAGTTCAACGGAGCCTCAGGTCAGTAAAAGCTGCATAGGGAAGCCTCATCATGAAAGAGCAAAAGAAAATAAGAAGGAGAAGAAGAAGTAAAAGAAGAAGAAGATGACCAGAAAGATAAAGAACAAAAAGAAGTCGAAGAGGGAGAAGAAGAAGGAAAGGAAGTCTTTGAAGTGGTAGAAGAAAGAAAGCAAGGAAGAATGAAAACCCAGTATGGAGCAGGAAATATCCCCACGTGCCTGTAATGTAACCACTCTGGTGGCAGGAGGGACCTATGAGTTCATGGCCAGCCTGGTCTACAGACTCAGTGCTGGGACAGTCAAAGCCACAGAGAAAAATCAAGTCTTGAAAAATTGAAAACTATCTTTTTGCACTAAATCTAACTATAAATCTGAACATTTTCATGCTCAAACTGAGTAGGCCCATTAGCAGGGAGGCAGATGAGATGCACGCGCCACACACACACACACACACACACACACACACCCCACACACTCACACACACACACACACTAAATGATGAAGCCAAAAACAAAAAAAATTTGACAATAGTTCAGTGAAAATCTAGAGAGAGACAAGAGGACTATCAGGATTTCAATGATTTTAAAATTCACAATGTATCCATGATTACAAATACAAGAAAATTAGGGCCAAGCTTTGTTAAGTCCTGCAGCAAGAATGGTCCCCTTTGCTTTTTGACAGGTCTAGACTTTCATGCATGACTTGCCATGTGTCTTCTGTATAGTGAGAACAACAACATTAGTAGAGGTAAACTAATTTGAAGTAGCTCAATGCTTTCATTCTGTTCTCAGAAAGAAGACCTGCACCATGTAGTGGAGCACAGATAAAGGGACATGACCTGTCTTGGAAAAAAAAAAGTGAAAATATAAAGTAAACAAAACAAAGTTTATTTTTCTCATAAACCTGAAATTAACTGAATTCCTATCAGCAATGCAGGATTTCCCTCCTTAACCAATGTTTAACAGGGAAAGCATGGCACATGCATATCTGAGTATTCCAGTGGATATTGGTGCACAGTGTTTCTGAGGCAGAGGCAGAGAGGCAGGTTGATTTCTGACTTTCACTTCTGCCTGGCCTACCAAATGAGTTTCAAGGTACAAAGACAAAACCAGTTTCAAAAGAAATGAAAGGAAGAAGGAAGGAAGGGAGAGACAGTGGAGGAAATGTAAATATGGAGACAGATAATACAAAAAACAAACAAATAACAAAAACAAAAACAAACAAACATCAAGACAAAAATGGTCACACAGTCCCTAAGGCAGAACACCACCTGATTCCTGAGTATTGTTCTGCTACTATTGTTCTCAGGTCTCATGTACTCAAAAATATGTAACAAAATTCCAGCTTTTAGCCACATATAATGAATCAAGCCTCTGTTCTCAAAAATCTGATAGTGGAGATTTGTCAGCTCACCAGGAATTCAGTCTGAGTTCTAGAAAATAAATGGGTATACAGAGAAATGCTCAAAAAAAAAAAAAAATACAGAAAGTCTCTCCAGTACTAAGTCATCTCCCAAGCCTTTTCTTGTTTGTTTTTTTTGTTTTTTTGTTTTTTGTTTTTTTTTTTGTTTTGTTTTTTTTTTTTTGAAATTTCGACATTTGACTTCTGCTGGAAATGAAGCCAAGTCCCTAAATTTATCACTCTATCTTTCTCTACTTTCCTCTATTAATATCACTATGAGTTCAACAGGATGATTGGCTACCTTATTTGAAAGTTGGCTTGATCCTGTGTAATGCTTTGGTTATGTAGCACCAATTGTCAACCCCAGTGAAAGAGAGCTTGCCCTTTCTTGACATACTCTGCCTATAAGTTGAAATCCTTGTAAAAGTTCTTCCTGCACTGGCAGGTGGTACTCAGATTTCACTGATTTTAATCATGTGCATGGCTAAACCACATGCATAATCTAAAAACTGATAATTCCAGGATCCATGGAGAAAACTAATTATAGCTGATGCACTAACAGAGCCATGTGTGAAAGAGAGAGAACCAGAAGCCTAACCCTAACACCAGGTGGATTTGGTTGAGGGGGAAGGAGTTGTGGGGAAGAAGGGGAAACTGTGGTCAGAACACTTTGTATGAAATCAAACCCTGAAGGATCTAAAGAAAGAAGTGAAATAGCCATTTCCACCATAGCCCCTTCCCCAAAAACCAAAATAAAATAAAAACTGCGGGTTGTGTCACACATCATTAATCCCAGCCCTTGGGTGGCAGAGCCAAGCTATTTTCTGTGTGCTGAAACCAGTCTGTTCTCCAAGGGTGGGTCTCTCCCAGGACAGTCTGTAAAGACGCATAGAATCCCATTTGCCCAAACAATCAAAATAACACAATAAAATAAAATAAAATTAAAAAAGACAAGGGAGCAGAATTCTCTGACTATAAGAGATTCGTTTCTTTATATCCAACCACACTCAGCTAGCAATGGCACTGAGCTGACCAAGGGGAGTGTATTTAGGCTATTGAGTTTAGGCCAAGTGGGTTCCAGCTGTATGCTCATGAAAAGCCATTAACAATACTTGGTAGACTTTCCAGTGAATGCAGCATGTCTCAGTACACCCTGCATGGCCCAGGTTCAGCTAAAGAGGAATATAATCCCACACTTCCAAAGCAAACCATATCCAAGTTAGACTTTCCATTGATTTACCCTCAGAAGAGGAGAGGAGAGGCATTAATTTGTAAAAGGAAGGCCAGCAGGAGCCACAAGTATGATGAGGATGTTGATGAATAACAACATCTCTGGTCTCCTAAAATCAAGTACAATATATACTAAAATGGTTCATTCACATTCCTCAGAGATAATACCTTACCCACTGAGATGATGTTACTTGGATATCTATCATTCAAGAATGTTTGTCTTCCTGAGAGACAATACACTTTGTGAAAGATAAACTCTCACAGATATCTTGTGGCACATGTTGGAAGGAGGTAAAGGAGCCTTGGAGAGTAAGAGGGCGCAAGGCATTATAATGCTAAAATTCACAAGGCCAGCACAACTGTTTGAGAAAATTCCAGCAATGATGGGCCACATGCCGGGCTGCCCTGCCTACTTTGGTTTTCATTTCCACGTCTTTGCCTTAGTTAACTCAACAAGATACCGAGATGGACGCTATCATATGATGTACTTTTCAAGGTCCTTTTTGTTCTTTGTGTTTTCTAGTGACAACGTAAGAATAATTTTCACGTGAAAAATTGTGACGGAGGGGGGGGGGCATTCCTATTGAGAGAAGCACTGTCTTCCATGAAAAGGAAAACACCACCCAGGTTTAGATTCCTATCAAGAGTGAGGGGGAAAGAAAAAGAAAATAAGAGAGAGAAGAAATGGGAGTTTACAGACAAAGGAAAAGGAAAAAAAAGAAGAACACACTATGTTCTGTTGGTGACATTGACGTTCAACTCCCATCAGCAGTAGGGGAGGCAAACAAAAATTGATCTGTTTCAATTCCAACCCTGCTTTATTACTGAGAGTGTTCTCGGACAATCTCCAGAGGAAAGAGGAAATGTTTGTCTCAAAACTAATCAGAATAATGATATTTTTGATAATAGAAATAATAATTTAAAAATGAAATGCTCCTGTATTGATTTTATGCACGAGTATTCTGTCTGCAGGTATGCCCCTTTCACCATAAGAGGGCACTACATGCCACCAAGTGACCTCTGGAATTTATAGATAGTCTATGCTCTGGGCCCTATTTATATATATTTGTGTGTGCCTGTGTGCGCGCCCGAGCGAGTGAGTGTGTGTGTGTGTGTGTGTGTGTGTGTGTGTAAAATGGTAGAAGACTGGGCACTTGTATGATATTGCAACAGACAATAGGATGGGTTGTGGAGGCAGAATGCATACAAAGCCTGTGCCCCTGCGGAACTGGCAATACAAGCACCATGCCAACCGGGATCCTCTGATTTTACTCATGAAAAAAAGAAATGTGGACAAAGAAAGACTCACTTTGGAATCAGAATCTGTGTTTCTTCACATACTAACCCAAGTTCAAACAGGCACCACAACTTGTTTGTTCTGTGTAAGCATACACTACTAGACTAGTTCAGCTTTCCAGCAATTCAGGAAGTTTCATCTGAACCCCCAGGCCAAGTTCCCTTTGTTCTTCTTCATTTATTTTTGAATTTTACCTGTGTGAAGGCCTGGTTATTATTTTAACTCTAGTTATATTTGATTATGTAGGAAGTCAGGAGGATCTGGATTTCCAGGAGTGACCAGACATAAAGGCAAAGGTCTAAGTAATTAAAATATTAAATTGAGAGGATGGGAAAGACTTGAAAGGCGAAATTACTGGGCAGGGGCCATGATAGCTTATATCAACAGCACTCAGTAAGCTGTGTGAGTTTGAGTTCAACGGAGCCTCAGGTCAGTAAAAGCTGCATAGGGGAAGCCTCATCATGAAAGAGCAAAAGAAAATAAGAAGGAGGAAAGAAGAAGTAAAAGAAGAAGAAGATGACCAGAAAGATAAAAGAACAAAAGAAGTCGAAGAGGGAGAAGAAGAAGGAAAGGAAGTCTTTGAAGTGGTAGAAGAAAGAAAGCAAGGAAGAATGAAAACCTAGTATGGAGCAGGAAATATCCCCACGTGCCTGTAATGTAACCACTCTGGTGGCAGGAGGACCTATGAGTTCATGGCCAGCCTGGTCTACAGACTCAGTGCTGGGACAGTCAAAGCCACGAGAGAAAAATCAAGTCTTGAAAAAATTGAAAGCTATCTTTTTGCACTAAATCTAACTATAAATCTGAACATTTTCATGCTCAAACTAGAGTGAGGCCCATTAGCAGGGGAGGCAGATGAGACTTGCCGCGCGCACACACACACACACACA
Source organism: Phodopus roborovskii (assembly GCF_943737965.1). Taxonomy (NCBI): domain Eukaryota; kingdom Metazoa; phylum Chordata; class Mammalia; order Rodentia; family Cricetidae; genus Phodopus; species Phodopus roborovskii. The sequence goes on from NW_026125814.1 coordinate 26,030, forward strand.
CACTCACACACTCACACACACACACACACACTAAATGATGAAGCCAAAAACAAAAAATTTGACAATAGTTCAGTGAAAATCTAGAGAGAGACAAGAGGATTATCAGGATTTCAATGATTTTAAAATTCACAATGTATCCATGATTACAAATACAAGAAAATTAGGGCCAAGCTTTGTTAAGTCCTGCAGCAAGAATGGTCCCCTTTGCTTTTGACAGGTCTAGACTTTCATGCATGACTTGCCATGTCTCTTCTGTATAGTGAGAACAACAACATTAGTAGAGGTTAACTAATTTGAAGTAGCTCAATGCTTTCATATCTGTTCTCAGAAAGAAGACCTGCACCATGTAGTGGAGCACAGATAAAGGGACATGACCTGTCTTGAAAAAAAGTGAAAATATAAAGTAAACAAAACAAAGTTTATTTTTCTCCATAAACCTTCTGAAATTAACTGAATTCCTATCAGCAATGCAGGATTTCCCTCCTTAACCAATGTTTAACAGGAAAGCATGGCACATGCATATCTGAGTATTCCAGTGGATATTGGTGCACAGTGTTTCTGAGGCAGAGGCAGAGAGGCAGGTTGATTTCTGACTTTCACTTCTGCCTGGCCTACCAAAATGAGTTTCAAGGTACAAAGACAAAACCAGTTTCCAAAAGAAATGAAAGGAAGAAGGAAGGAAGGGAGAGACAGTGGAGGAAATGTAAATATGGAGACAGATAATACAAAAAACAAACAAATAACAAAAACCAAAAACAAACAAACATCAAGACAAAAATGGTCACACAGTCCCTAAGGCAGAACACCACCTGATTCCTGAGTATTGTTCTGCTACTAGTGTTCTCAGGTCTCATGTACTCAAAAATATGTAACAAAATTCCAGCTTTTAGCCACAGATAATGAATCAAGCCTCTGTTCTCAAAAATCTGATAGTGGAGATTTGTCAGCTCACCAGGAATTCAGTCTGAGTTCTAGAAAATAAATGGGTGTACAGAGAAATGCTCAAAAAAAAAAAAAATACAGAAAGTCTCTCCAGTACTAAGTCATCTCCCAAGCCTTTTCTTGTTTGTTTTTTTTGTTTTTTTTGTTTTGTTGTTTTTTTTTTTTTGTTTTTTTTTTTGTTTTGTTTTTTGTTTTTTTGAAATTTAGCACATTTGACTTCTGCTGGAAATGAAGCCAAGTCCCTAAATTTATCACTCTATCTTTCTCTACTTTCCTCTATTAATATCACTATGAGTTCAACAGGATGATTGGCTACCTTATTTGAAAGTTGGCTTGATCCTGTGTAATGCTTTGTTATGTAGCACCAATTGTCAACCCCAGTGAAAGAGAGCTTGCCCTTTCTTGACATACTCTGCCTATAAGTTGAAATCCTTGTAAAAGTTCTTCTGCACTGGCAGGTGGTACTCAGATTTCACTGATTTTAATCATGCATGGCTAAACCACATGCATGAATCTAAAAACTGATAATTCAGGATCCATGGAGAAAACTAATGGGGTAGCTGATGCACTAACAGAGCCATGTGTGAAAGAGGGAGAAGCCTAACCCTAACACCAGGTGGATTTGGTTGAGGGGAAGGGAGTTGTGGGGAAGAAGGGAAACTGTGGTCAGAACACTGTATGAAATCAAACCTGAAGGATCTAAAGAAAGAAGTGAAATAGCATTTCCACCATAGCCCCTTCCCCGAAAACCAAAATAAAATAAAAACTGCTGGGGTTGTGTCACACATCATTAATCCCAGCCCTTGGGTGGGCAGAGCCAAGCCTATTTTCTGTGTGCTTGAAACCAGTCTGTTCTCAAGGGTGGGTTCCAGGACAGTCCTGTAAAGACGCATGAGAATCCCATTTGCCCAAACAATCAAAATAAACAAATAAAATAAAATAAAATAAAAAAGACAAGGGAGGCAGAATTCTCTGACTATAAGAGATTCAAGTTTCTTTATATCCAACCACACTCAGCTAGCAATGGCACTGTGCTGACCAAGGGGAGTGTATTTAGGCTATTGAGTTTAGGCCAAGTGGGTTCCAGCTGTATGCTCATGAAAAGCCATTAACAATACTTGGTAGGACTTTCCAGTGAATGCAGCATGTCTCAGTACACCCTGCATGGCCCAGGTTCAGCAAAGAGGAATATAATCCCACACTTCCAAAGCAAACCATATCCAAGTTAGACTTTCCATTGATTTACCCTCGAAGAGGAGAGGAGAGGCATTAATTTGTAAAAAGGAAGGCAGCAGGAGCCACAAGTATGATGAGGATGTTGATGAATAACAACATCTCTGGTCTCCTAAAATCAAGTACAATATATACTCTAAAATGGTTCATTCACATTCCTCAGAGATAATACCTTACCCACTGAGATGATGTTACTTGGATATCTATCATTCCACAGAATGTTTGTCTTCCTGAGAGACAATACACTTTGTGAAAGATAAACTCTCACAGATATCTTGTGGCACATGTTGGAAGGAGGTAAAGGAGCCTTGGAGAGTAAGAGGACGCAAGGCATTATAATGCTAAAATTCACAAGGCCAGCACAACTGTTTGAGAAATTCCAGCAATGATGGGCCACATGCCGGCTGCCCTGCCCTACTTTGGTTTTCATTTCCACGTCTTTGCCTTAGTTAACTCAACAAGATACCGAGATGAACGCTATCACTATGATGTACTTTTCAAGGTCCTTTTTGTTCTTTGTGTTTTCTAGTGACAACGTAAGAATAATTTTCACGTGAAAAATTGTGAGGAGGCATTCCTATTGAGAAAGCACTGTCTTCCATGAAAAGGAAAACACCACCCAGGTTTAGATTCCTATCAAGAGTGAGGGGAAAGAAAAAGAAAATAAGAGAGAAGAAATGGGAGTTTACAGACAAAGGAAAAGGGAAAAAAGAAGAACACACTATGTTCTGTTGGTGACATTGACGTTCAATCCCATCAGCAGTAGGGAGGCAAACAAAAATTGATCTGTTTCAATTCCAACCCTGCTTTATTACTGAGAGTGTTCTCGGACAATCTCCAGAGGAAAGAGGAAATGTTTGTCCTCAAAACTAATCAGAATAATGATATTTTTGATAATAGAAATAATAATTTAAAAAATGAAATGCTCCTGTATTGATTTTATGCACGAGTATTCTGTCTGCAGGTATGCCCTTTCACCATAAGAGGGCACTACATGCCACCAAGTGACCTCTGGAACTTTATAGATAGTCCTATGCTCCTGGGCCCTATTTAATATATTTGTGTGTGCCTGTGTGCGCGCCTGACGAGTGAGTGTGTGTGTGTGTGTGTGTGTGTGTGTGTGTAAAATGGTAGAAGACTGGGCACTTGTATGATATTGCAACAGACAATAGGATGGGTTGTGGAGGCAGAATGCATACAAAGCCTGTGTGCCTGCGGAACTGGCAATACAAGCACCATGCCAACCGGATCTCTGATTTTACTCATGAAAAAAAGAAATGTGGACAAAGAAAGACTCACTTTGGAATCAGAATCTGTGTTTCTTCACATACTAACCCAAGTTCAAACAGGCACCACAACTTGTTTGTTCTGTGTAAGCATACACTACTAGACTAGTTCAGCTTTCCAGCAATTCAGGAAGTTTCATCTGAACCCCAGGCCAAGTTCCCTTTGTTCTTCTTCATTTATTTTTGAATTTTACCTGTGTGAAGGCCTGGTTAATTATTTTAACTCTAGTTATATTTGATTATGTAGGGAAGTCAGAGGATCTGGATTTCCAGGAGTGACCAGACATAAAGGCAAAGGTCTAAGTAATTAAAATATTAAATTGCGAGATGGAAAGACTTGAAAGGCGAAATTACTGGGTAGGGGCCATGATAGCTTATATCAACAGCACTCAGTAAGCTGTGTGAGTTTGAGTTCAACGGAGCCTCAGGTCAGTAAAAGCTGCATAGGGAAGCCTCATCATGAAAGAGCAAAAGAAAATAAGAAGGAGAAGAAGAAGTAAAAGAAGAAGAAGATGACCAGAAAGATAAAGAACAAAAAGAAGTCGAAGAGGGAGAAGAAGAAGGAAAGGAAGTCTTTGAAGTGGTAGAAGAAAGAAAGCAAGGAAGAATGAAAACCCAGTATGGAGCAGGAAATATCCCCACGTGCCTGTAATGTAACCACTCTGGTGGCAGGAGGACCTATGAGTTCATGGCCAGCCTGGTCTAGAGACTCAGTGCTGGGACAGTCAAAGCCACAGAGAAAAATCAAGTCTTGAAAAATTGAAAACTATCTTTTGCACTAAATCTAACTATAAATCTGAACATTTTCATGCTCAAACTGAGTAGGCCCATTAGCAGGGAGGCAGATGAGATGCAGCGCGCACACACACACACACACACACACACACACACACACACACACACACACACACACTAAATGATGAAGCCAAAAACAAAAAATTTGACAATAGTTCAGTGAAAATCTAGAGAGAGACAAGAGGACTATCAGGATTTCAATGATTTTAAAATTCACAATGTATCCATGATTACAAATACAAGAAAATTAGGGCCAAGCTTTGTTAAGTCCTGCAGCAAGAATGGTCCCCTTTGCTTTTTGACAGGTCTAGACTTTCATGCATGACTTGCAGGTCTCTTCTGTATAGTGAGAACAACAACATTAGTAGAGGTAAACTAATTTGAAGTAGCTCAATGCTTTCATATCTGTTCTCAGAAAGAAGACCTGCACCATGTAGTGGAGCACAGATAAAGGGACATGACCTGTCTTGAAAAAAAAAAGTGAAAATATAAAGTAAACAAAACAAAGTTTATTTTTCTCATAAACCTGAAATTAACTGAATTCCTATCAGCAATGCAGGATTTCCTCCTTAACCAATGTTTAACAGGGAAAGCATGGCACATGCATATCTGAGTATTCCAGTGGATATTGGTGCACAGTGTTTCTGAGGCAGAGGCAGAGAGGCAGGTTGATTTCTGACTTTCACTTCTGCCTGGCCTACCAAATGAGTTTCAAGGTACAAAGACAAAACCAGTTTCAAAAAGAAATGAAAGGAAGAAGGAAGGAAGGGAGAGACAGTGGAGGAAATGTAAATATGGAGACAGATAATACAAAAAACAAACAAATAACAAAAACAAAAACAAACAAACATCAAGACAAAAATGGTCACACAGTCCCTAAGGCAGAACACCACCTGATTCCTGAGTATTGTTCTGCTACTATTGTTCTCAGGTCTCATGTACTCAAAAATATGTAACAAAATTCCAACTTTTAGCCACATATAATGAATCAAGCCTCTGTTCTCAAAAAATCTGATAGTGGAGATTTGTCAGCTCACCAGGAATTCAGTCTGAGTTCTAGAAAATAAATGGGTATACAGAGAAATGCTCAAAAAAAAAAAAAAAAAAATACAGAAAGTCTCTCCAGTACTAAGTCATCTCCCAAGCCTTTTCTTGTTTGTTTTTTTTTTGTTTTTTGTTTTTTGTTTTTTTTTTTTTTTGTTTTTTTGTTTTTTTGAAATTTCGCACATTTGACTTCTGCTGGAAATGAAGCCAAGTCCCTAAATTTATCACTCTATCTTTCTCTACTTTCCTCTATTAATATCACTATGAGTTCAACAGGATGATTGGCTACCTTATTTGAAAGTTGGCTTGATCCTGTGTAATGCTTTGGTTATGTAGCACCAATTGTCAACCCCAGTGAAAGAGAGCTTGCCCTTTCTTGACATACTCTGCCTATAAGTTGAAATCCTTGTAAAAGTTCTTCTGCACTGGCAGGTGGTACTCAGATTTCACTGATTTTAATCATGTGCATGGCTAAACCACATGCATAATCTAAAAACTGATAATTCCAGGATCCATGGAGAAAACTAATTATAGCTGATGCACTAACAGAGCAATGTGTGAAAGAGAGAGAACCAGAAGCCTAACCCTAACACCAGGTGGATTTGGTTGAGGGGAAGGAGTTGTGGGAAGAAGGGAAACTGTGGTCAGAACACTTTGTATGAAATCAAACCTGAAGGATCTAAAGAAAGAAGTGAAATAGCATTTCCACCATAGCCCCCCTTCCCCAAAAACCAAAATAAAATAAAAACTGCGGGGTTGTGTCACACATCATTAATCCCAGCCCTTGGGTGGCAGAGCCAAGCTATTTTCTGTGTGCTTGAAACCAGTCTGTTCTCAAGGGTGGGTTCCAGGACAGTCTGTAAAGACGCACAGAATCCATTTGCCCAAACAATCAAAATAAACAATAAAATAAAATAAAATAAAAAGACAAGGGAGCAGAATTCTCTGACTATAAGAGATTCGTTTCTTTATATCCAACCACACTCAGCTAGCAAATGGCACTGTGCTGACCAAGGGGAGTGTATTTAGGCCTATTGAGTTTAGGCCAAGTGGGTTCCAGCTGTATGCTCATGAAAAGCCATTAACAATACTTGGTAGACTTTCCAGTGAATGCAGCATGTCTCAGTACACCCTGCATGGCCCAGGTTCAGCAAAGAGGAATATAATCCCACACTTCCAAAGCAAACCATATCCAAGTTAGACTTTCCATTGATTTACCCCTCAGAAGAGGAGAGGAGAGGCATTAATTTGTAAAAGGAAGGCAGCAGGAGCCACAAGTATGATGAGGATGTTGATGAATAACAACATCTCTGGTCTCCTAAAATCAAGTACAATATATACTAAAATGGTTCATTCACATTCCTCAGAGATAATACCTTACCCACTGAGATGATGTTACTTGGATATCTATCATTCAAGAATGTTTGTCTTCCTGAGAGACAATACACTTTGTGAAAGATAAACTCTCACAGATATCTTGTGGCACGTGTTGGAAGGAGGTAAAGGAGCCTTGGAGAGTAAGAGGGCGCAAGGCATTATAATGCTAAAATTCACAAGGCCAGCACAACTGTTTGAGAAATTCCAGCAATGATGGGCCACATGCCGGCTGCCCTGCCTACTTTGGTTTTCATTTCCACGTCTTTGCCTTAGTTAACTCAACAAGATACCGAGATGGACGCTATCATATGATGTACTTTTCAAGGTCCTTTTTGTTCTTTGTGTTTTCTAGTGACAACGTAAGAATAATTTTCACGTGAAAAATTGTGAGGAGGCATTCCTATTGAGAAAGCACTGTCTTCCATGAAAAGGAAAACACCACCCAGGTTTAGATTCCTATCAAGAGTGAGGGGAAAGAAAAGAAAATAAGAGAGAAGAAATGGGAGTTTACAGACAAAGGAAAAGGGAAAAAGAAGAACACACTATGTTCTGTTGGTGACATTGACGTTCAATCCCATCAGCAGTAGGGAGGCAAACAAAAATTGATCTGTTTCAATTCCAACCCTGCTTTATTACTGAGAGTGTTCTCGGACAATCTCCAGAGGAAAGAGGAAATGTTTGTCTCAAAACTAATCAGAATAATGATATTTTTGATAATAGAAATAATAATTTAAAAATGAAATGCTCCTGTATTGATTTTATGCACGAGTATTCTGTCTGCAGGTATGCCCTTTCACCATAAGAGGGCACTACATGCCACCAAGTGACCTCTGGAATTTATAGATAGTCTATGCTCCTGGGCCCTATTTAATATATTTGTGTGTGCCGTGTGCCGCGCCCGAGCGAGTGAGTGTGTGTGTGTGTGTGTGTGTGTGTGTGTGTAAAATGGTAGAAGACTGGGCACTTGTATGATATTGCAACAGACAATAGGATGGGTTGTGGAGGCAGAATGCATACAAAGCCTGTGTGCCTGCGGAACTGGCAATACAAGCACCATGCCAACCGGATCTCTGATTTTACTCATGAAAAAAAGAAATGTGGACAAAGAAAGACTCACTTTGGAATCAGAATCTGTGTTTCTTCACATACTAACCCAAGTTCAAACAGGCACCACAACTTGTTTGTTCTGTGTAAGCATACACTACTAGACTAGTTCAGCTTTCCAGCAATTCAGGAAGTTTCATCTGAACCCCAGGCCAAGTTCCCTTTGTTCTTCTTCATTTATTTTTGAATTTTACCTGTGTGAAGGCCTGGTTAATTATTTTAACTCTAGTTATATTTGATTATGTAGGGAAGTCAGAGGATCTGGATTTCCAGGAGTGACCAGACATAAAGGCAAAGGTCTAAGTAATTAAAATATTAAATTGCGAGATGGAAAGACTTGAAAGGCGAAATTACTGGGCAGGGGCCATGATAGCTTATATCAACAGCACTCAGTAAGCTGTGTGAGTTTGAGTTCAACGGAGCCTCAGGTCAGTAAAAGCTGCATAGGGAAGCCTCATCATGAAAGAGCAAAAGAAAATAAGAAGGAGAAGAAGAAGTAAAAGAAGAAGAAGATGACCAGAAAGATAAAGAACAAAAAGAAGTCGAAGAGGGGAAGAAGAAGGAAAGGAAGTCTTTGAAGTGGTAGAAGAAAGAAAGCAAGGAAGAATGAAAACCTAGTATGGAGCAGGAAATATCCCCACGTGCCTGTAATGTAACCACTCTGGTGGCTGGAGGACCTATGAGTTCATGGCCAGCCTGGTCTACAGACTCAGTGCTGGGACAGTCAAAGCCACAGAGAAAAATCAAGTCTTGAAAAATTGAAAACTATCTTTTTGCACTAAATCTAACTATAAATCTGAACATTTTCATGCTCCAAACTGAGTAGGCCCATTAGCAGGGAGGCAGATGAGATGCACGCGCACACACACACACACACACACACACACACACACACACTCACCCCACACACACACACACACTAAATGATGAAGCCAAAAACAAAAAATTTGACAATAGTTCAGTGAAAATCTAGAGAGAGACAAGAGGACTATCAGGATTTCAATGATTTTAAAATTCACAATGTATCCATGATTACAAATACAAGAAAATTAGGGCCAAGCTTTGTTAAGTCCTGCAGCAAGAATGGTCCCCTTTGCTTTTTGACAGGTCTAGACTTTCATGCATGACTTGCCATGTCTCTTCTGTATAGTGAGAACAACAACATTAGTAGAGGTAAACTAATTTGAAGTAGCTCAATGCTTTCATATCTGTTCTCAGAAAGAAGACCTGCACCATGTAGTGGAGCACAGATAAAGGGACATGACCTGTCTTGAAAAAAAAAAAGTGAAAATATAAAGTAAACAAAACAAAGTTTATTTTTCTCATAAACCTGAAATTAACTGAATTCCTATCAGCAATGCAGGATTTCCCTCCTTAACCAATGTTTAACAGGAAAGCATGGCACATGCATATCTGAGTATTCCAGTGGATATTGGTGCACAGTGTTTCTGAGGCAGAGGCAGAGAGGCAGGTTGATTTCTGACTTTCACTTCTGCCTGGCCTACCAAATGAGTTTCAAGGTACAAAGACAAAACCAGTTTCCAAAAGAAATGAAAGGAAGAAGGAAGGAAGGGAGAGACAGTGGAGGAAATGTAAATATGGAGACAGATAATACAAAAAACAAACAAATAACAAAAACAAAAACAAACAAACATCAAGACAAAAATGGTCACACAGTCCCTAAGGCAGAACACCACCTGATTCCTGAGTATTGTTCTGCTACTATTGTTCTCAGGTCTCATGTACTCAAAAATATGTAACAAAATTCCAACTTTTAGCCACATATAATGAATCAAGCCTCTGTTCTCAAAAATCTGATAGTGGAGATTTGTCAGCTCACCAGGAATTCAGTCTGAGTTCTAGAAAATAAAATGGGTATACAGAGAAATGCTCAAAAAAAAAAAAAAAAAAAAATACAGAAAGTCTCTCCAGTACTAAGTCATCTCCCAAGGCTTTTCTTGTTTGTTTTTTTGTTTTTTGTTTTTTGTTTTTTGTTTTTTTTTGTTTTTTTGTTTTTTTGAAATTTCGCACATTTGACTTCTGCTGGAAATGAAGCCAAGTCCCTAAATTTATCACTCTATCTTTCTCTACTTTCCTCTATTAATATCACTATGAGTTCAACAGGATGATTGGCTACCTTATTTGAAAGTTGGCTTGATCCTGTGTAATGCTTTGGTTATGTAGCACCAATTGTCAACCCCAGTGAAAGAGAGCTTGCCCTTTCTTGACATACTCTGCCTATAAGTTGAAATCCTTGTAAAAGTTCTTCTGCACTGGCAGGTGGTACTCAGATTTCACTGATTTTAATCATGTGCATGGCTAAACCACATGCATAATCTAAAAACTGATAATTCCAGGATCCATGGAGAAAACTAATTATAGCTGATGCACTAACAGAGCAATGTGTGAAAGAGAGAGAACCAGAAGCCTAACCCTAACACCAGGTGGATTTGGTTGAGGGGAAGGAGTTGTGGGAAGAAGGGAAACTGTGGTCAGAACACTTTGTATGAAATCAAACCTGAAGGATCTAAAGAAAGAAGTGAAATAGCATTTCCACCATAGCCCCTTCCCCAAAAACCAAAATAAAATAAAAACTGCGGGGTTGTGTCACACATCATTAATCCCAGCCCTTGGGTGGCAGAGCCAAGCTATTTTCTGTGTGCTTGAAACCAGTCTGTTCTCAAGGGTGGGTTCCAGGACAGTCTGTAAAGACGCATAGAATCCATTTGCCCAAACAATCAAAATAAACAATAAAATAAAATAAAATAAAAAGACAAGGGAGCAGAATTCTCTGACTATAAGAGATTCGTTTCTTTATATCCAACCACACTCAGCTAGCAATGGCACTGTGCTGACCAAGGGGAGTGTATTTAGGCTATTGAGTTTAGGCCAAGTGGGTTCCAGCTGTATGCTCATGAAAAGCCATTAACAATACTTGGTAGACTTTCCAGTGAATGCAGCATGTCTCAGTACACCCTGCATGGCCCAGGTTCAGCAAAGAGGAATATAATCCCACACTTCCAAAGCAAACCATATCCAAGTTAGACTTTCCATTGATTTACCCTCAGAAGAGGAGAGGAGAGGCATTAATTTGTAAAAGGAAGGCAGCAGGAGCCACAAGTATGATGAGGATGTTGATGAATAACAACATCTCTGGTCTCCTAAAATCAAGTACAATATATACTAAAATGGTTCATTCACATTCCTCAGAGATAATACCTTACCCACTGAGATGATGTTACTTGGATATCTATCATTCAAGAATGTTTGTCTTCCTGAGAGACAATACACTTTGTGAAAGATAAACTCTCACAGATATCTTGTGGCACGTGTTGGAAGGAGGTAAAGGAGCCTTGGAGAGTAAGAGGGCGCAAGGCATTATAATGCTAAAATTCACAAGGCCAGCACAACTGTTTGAGAAATTCCAGCAATGATGGGCCACATGCCGGCTGCCCTGCCTACTTTGGTTTTCATTTCCACGTCTTTGCCTTAGTTAACTCAACAAGATACCGAGATGGACGCTATCATATGATGTACTTTTCAAGGTCCTTTTTGTTCTTTGTGTTTTCTAGTGACAACGTAAGAATAATTTTCACGTGAAAAATTGTGAGGAGGCATTCCTATTGAGAAAGCACTGTCTTCCATGAAAAGGAAAACACCACCCAGGTTTAGATTCCTATCAAGAGTGAGGGGAAAGAAAAAGAAAATAAGAGAGAAGAAATGGGAGTTTACAGACAAAGGAAAAGGGAAAAAGAAGAACACACTATGTTCTGTTGGTGACATTGACGTTCAATCCCATCAGCAGTAGGGAGGCAAACAAAAATTGATCTGTTTCAATTCCAACCCTGCTTTATTACTGAGAGTGTTCTCGGACAATCTCCAGAGGAAAGAGGAAATGTTTGTCTCAAAACTAATCAGAATAATGATATTTTTGATAATAGAAATAATAATTTAAAAATGAAATGCTCCTGTATTGATTTTATGCACGAGTATTCTGTCTGCAGGTATGCCCTTTCACCATAAGAGGGCACTACATGCCACCAAGTGACCTCTGGAATTTATAGATAGTCTATGCTCCTGGGCCCTATTTAATATATTTGTGTGTGCCTGTGTGCGCGCCCCGAGCGAGTGAGTGTGTGTGTGTGTGTGTGTGTGTGTGTAAAATGGTAGAAGACTGGGCACTTGTATGATATTGCAACAGACAATAGGATGGGTTGTGGAGGCAGAATGCATACAAAGCCTGTGTGCCTGCGGAACTGGCAATACAAGCACCATGCCAACCGGATCTCTGATTTTACTCATGAAAAAAAGAAATGTGGACAAAGAAAGACTCACTTTGGAATCAGAATCTGTGTTTCTTCACATACTAACCCAAGTTCAAACAGGCACCACAACTTGTTTGTTCTGTGTAAGCATACACTACTAGACTAGTTCAGCTTTCCAGCAATTCAGGAAGTTTCATCTGAACCCCAGGCCAAGTTCCCTTTGTTCTTCTTCATTTATTTTTGAATTTTACCTGTGTGAAGGCCTGGTTAATTATTTTAACTCTAGTTATATTTGATTATGTAGGGAAGTCAGAGGATCTGGATTTCCAGGAGTGACCAGACATAAAGGCAAAGGTCTAAGTAATTAAAATATTAAATTGCGAGATGGAAAGACTTGAAAGGCGAAATTACTGGGCAGGGGCCATGATAGCTTATATCAACAGCACTCAGTAAGCTGTGTGAGTTTGAGTTCAACGGAGCCTCAGGTCAGTAAAAGCTGCATAGGGAAGCCTCATCATGAAAGAGCAAAAGAAAATAAGAAGGAGAAGAAGAAGTAAAAGAAGAAGAAGATGACCAGAAAGATAAAGAACAAAAAGAAGTCGAAGAGGGAGAAGAAGAAGGAAAGGAAGTCTTTGAAGTGGTAGAAGAAAGAAAGCAAGGAAGAATGAAAACCCAGTATGGAGCAGGAAATATCCCCACGTGCCTGTAATGTAACCACTCTGGTGGCTGGAGGACCTATGAGTTCATGGCCAGCCTGGTCTACAGACTCAGTGCTGGGACAGTCAAAGCCACAGAGAAAAATCAAGTCTTGAAAAATTGAAAACTATCTTTTTGCACTAAATCTAACTATAAATCTGAACATTTTCATGCTCAAACTGAGTAGGCCCATTAGCAGGGAGGCAGATGAGATGCACGCGCGCACACACACACACACACACACACACACACACACTCACACACACACACACACACTAAATGATGAAGCCAAAAACAAAAAATTTGACAATAGTTCAGTGAAAATCTAGAGAGAGACAAGAGGACTATCAGGATTTCAATGATTTTAAAATTCACAATGTATCCATGATTACAAATACAAGAAAATTAGGGCCAAGCTTTGTTAAGTCCTGCAGCAAGAATGGTCCCCTTTGCTTTTTGACAGGTCTAGACTTTCATGCATGACTTGCCATGTGTCTTCTGTATAGTGAGAACAACAACATTAGTAGAGGTAAACTAATTTGAAGTAGCTCAATGCTTTCATATCTGTTCTCAGAAAGAAGACCTGCACCATGTAGTGGAGCACAGATAAAGGGACATGACCTGTCTTGAAAAAAAAAAGTGAAAATATAAAGTAAACAAAACAAAGTTTATTTTTCTCATAAACCTGAAATTAACTGAATTCCTATCAGCAATGCAGGATTTCCCTCCTTAACCAATGTTTAACAGGAAAGCATGGCACATGCATATCTGAGTATTCCAGTGGATATTGGTGCACAGTGTTTCTGAGGCAGAGGCAGAGAGGCAGGTTGATTTCTGACTTTCACTTCTGCCTGGCCTACCAAATGAGTTTCAAGGTACAAAGACAAAACCAGTTTCAAAAAGAAATGAAAGGAAGAAGGAAGGAAGGGAGAGACAGTGGAGGAAATGTAAATATGGAGACAGATAATACAAAAAACAAACAAATAACAAAAACAAAAACAAACAAACATCAAGACAAAAATGGTCATACAGTCCCTAAGGCAGAACACCACCTGATTCCTGAGTATTGTTCTGCTACTATTGTTCTCAGGTCTCATGTACTCAAAAATATGTAACAAAATTCCAACTTTTAGCCACATATAATGAATCAAGCCTCTGTTCTCAAAAATCTGATAGTGGAGATTTGTCAGCTCACCAGGAATTCAGTCTGAGTTCTAGAAAATAAATGGGTATACAGAGAAATGCTCAAAAAAAAAAAAAAAAATACAGAAAGTCTCTCCAGTACTAAGTCATCTCCCAAGGCTTTTCTTGTTTGTTTTTTTGTTTTTTGTTTTTTGTTTTTTGTTTTTTTTTGTTTTTTTGTTTTTTTGAAATTTCGCACATTTGACTTCTGCTGGAAATGAAGCCAAGTCCCTAAATTTATCACTCTATCTTTCTCTACTTTCCTCTATTAATATCACTATGAGTTCAACAGGATGATTGGCTACCTTATTTGAAAGTTGGCTTGATCCTGTGTAATGCTTTGGTTATGTAGCACCAATTGTCAACCCCAGTGAAAGAGAGCTTGCCCTTTCTTGACATACTCTGCCTATAAGTTGAAATCCTTGTAAAAGTTCTTCTGCACTGGCAGGTGGTACTCAGATTTCACTGATTTTAATCATGTGCATGGCTAAACCACATGCATAATCTAAAAACTGATAATTCCAGGATCCATGGAGAAAACTAATTATAGCTGATGCACTAACAGAGCAATGTGTGAAAGAGAGAGAACCAGAAGCCTAACCCTAACACCAGGTGGATTTGGTTGAGGGGAAGGAGTTGTGGGAAGAAGGGAAACTGTGGTCAGAACACTTTGTATGAAATCAAACCTGAAGGATCTAAAGAAAGAAGTGAAATAGCATTTCCACCATAGCCCCTTCCCCAAAAACCAAAATAAAATAAAAACTGCGGGGTTGTGTCACACATCATTAATCCCAGCCCTTGGGTGGCAGAGCCAAGCTATTTTCTGTGTGCTTGAAACCAGTCTGTTCTCAAGGGTGGGTTCCAGGACAGTCTGTAAAGACGCATAGAATCCATTTGCCCAAACAATCAAAATAAACAATAAAATAAAATAAAATAAAAAGACAAGGGAGCAGAATTCTCTGACTATAAGAGATTCGTTTCTTTATATCCAACCACACTCAGCTAGCAATGGCACTGTGCTGACCAAGGGGAGTGTATTTAGGCTATTGAGTTTAGGCCAAGTGGGTTCCAGCTGTATGCTCATGAAAAGCCATTAACAATACTTGGTAGACTTTCCAGTGAATGCAGCATGTCTCAGTACACCCTGCATGGCCCAGGTTCAGCAAAGAGGAATATAATCCCACACTTCCAAAGCAAACCATATCCAAGTTAGACTTTCCATTGATTTACCCTCAGAAGAGGAGAGGAGAGGCATTAATTTGTAAAAGGAAGGCAGCAGGAGCCACAAGTATGATGAGGATGTTGATGAATAACAACACATCTGGTCTCCTAAAATCAAGTACAATATATACTAAAATGGTTCATTCACATTCCTCAGAGATAATACCTTACCCACTGAGATGATGTTACTTGGATATCTATCATTCAAGAATGTTTGTCTTCCTGAGAGACAATACACTTTGTGAAAGATAAACTCTCACAGATATCTTGTGGCACGTGTTGGAAGGAGGTAAAGGAGCCTTGGAGAGTAAGAGGGCGCAAGGCATTATAATGCTAAAATTCACAAGGCCAGCACAACTGTTTGAGAAATTCCAGCAATGATGGGCCACATGCCGGCTGCCCTGCCTACTTTGGTTTTCATTTCCACGTCTTTGCCTTAGTTAACTCAACAAGATACCGAGATGGACGCTATCATATGATGTACTTTTCAAGGTCCTTTTTGTTCTTTGTGTTTTCTAGTGACAACGTAAGAATAATTTTCACGTGAAAAATTGTGAGGAGGCATTCCTATTGAGAAAGCACTGTCTTCCATGAAAAGGAAAACACCACCCAGGTTTAGATTCCTATCAAGAGTGAGGGGAAAGAAAAAGAAAATAAGAGAGAAGAAATGGGAGTTTACAGACAAAGGAAAAGGGAAAAAAGAAGAACACACTATGTTCTGTTGGTGACATTGACGTTCAATCCCATCAGCAGTAGGGAGGCAAACAAAAATTGATCTGTTTCAATTCCAACCCTGCTTTATTACTGAGAGTGTTCTCGGACAATCTCCAGAGGAAAGAGGAAATGTTTGTCTCAAAACTAATCAGAATAATGATATTTTTGATAATAGAAATAATAATTTAAAAATGAAATGCTCCTGTATTGATTTTATGCACGAGTATTCTGTCTGCAGGTATGCCCTTTCACCATAAGAGGGCACTACATGCCACCAAGTGACCTCTGGAATTTATAGATAGTCTATGCTCCTGGGCCCTATTTAATATATTTGTGTGTGCCTGTGTGCGCGCCCGAGCGAGTGAGAGTGTGTGTGTGTGTGTGTGTGTGTAAAATGGTAGAAGACTGGGCACTTGTATGATATTGCAACAGACAATAGGATGGGTTGTGGAGGCAGAATGCATACAAAGCCTGTGTGCCTGCGGAACTGGCAATACAAGCACCATGCCAACCGGATCTCTGATTTTACTCATGAAAAAAAGAAATGTGGACAAAGAAAGACTCACTTTGGAATCAGAATCTGTGTTTCTTCACATACTAACCCAAGTTCAAACAGGCACCACAACTTGTTTGTTCTGTGTAAGCATACACTACTAGACTAGTTCAGCTTTCCAGCAATTCAGGAAGTTTCATCTGAACCCCAGGCCAAGTTCCCTTTGTTCTTCTTCATTTATTTTTGAATTTTACCTGTGTGAAGGCCTGGTTAATTATTTTAACTCTAGTTATATTTGATTATGTAGGGAAGTCAGAGGATCTGGATTTCCAGGAGTGACCAGACATAAAGGCAAAGGTCTAAGTAATTAAAATATTAAATTGCGAGATGGAAAGACTTGAAAGGCGAAATTACTGGGCAGGGGCCATGATAGCTTATATCAACAGCACTCAGTAAGCTGTGTGAGTTTGAGTTCAACGGAGCCTCAGGTCAGTAAAAGCTGCATAGGGAAGCCTCATCATGAAAGAGCAAAAGAAAATAAGAAGGAGAAGAAGAAGTAAAAGAAGAAGAAGATGACCAGAAAGATAAAGAACAAAAAGAAGTCGAAGAGGGAGAAGAAGAAGGAAAGGAAGTCTTTGAAGTGGTAGAAGAAAGAAAGCAAGGAAGAATGAAAACCCAGTATGGAGCAGGAAATATCCCCACGTGCCTGTAATGTAACCACTCTGGTGGCAGGAGGACCTATGAGTTCATGGCCAGCCTGGTCTACAGACTCAGTGCTGGGACAGTCAAAGCCACAGAGAAAAATCAAGTCTTGAAAAATTGAAAACTATCTTTTTGCACTAAATCTAACTATAAATCTGAACATTTTCATGCTCAAACTGAGTAGGCCCATTAGCAGGGAGGCAGATGAGATGCACGCGCGCACACACACACACACACACACTCACACACTCACACACACACACACACTAAATGATGAAGCCAAAAACAAAAAATTTGACAATAGTTCAGTGAAAATCTAGAGAGAGACAAGAGGACTATCAGGATTTCAATGATTTTAAAATTCACAATGTATCCATGATTACAAATACAAGAAAATTAGGGCCAAGCTTTGTTAAGTCCTGCAGCAAGAATGGTCCCCTTTGCTTTTTGACAGGTCTAGACTTTCATGCATGACTTGCCATGTGTCTTCTGTATAGTGAGAACAACAACATTAGTAGAGGTAAACTAATTTGAAGTAGCTCAATGCTTTCATATCTGTTCTCAGAAAGAAGACCTGCACCATGTAGTGGAGCACAGATAAAGGGACATGACCTGTCTTGAAAAAAAAAAGTGAAAATATAAAGTAAACAAAACAAAGTTTATTTTTCTCATAAACCTGAAATTAACTGAATTCCTATCAGCAATGCAGGATTTCCCTCCTTAACCAATGTTTAACAGGAAAGCATGGCACATGCATATCTGAGTATTCCAGTGGATATTGGTGCACAGTGTTTCTGAGGCAGAGGCAGAGAGGCAGGTTGATTTCTGACTTTCACTTCTGCCTGGCCTACCAAATGAGTTTCAAGGTACAAAGACAAAACCAGTTTCAAAAAGAAATGAAAGGAAGAAGGAAGGAAGGGAGAGACAGTGGAGGAAATGTAAATATGGAGACAGATAATACAAAAAACAAACAAATAACAAAAACAAAAACAAACAAACATCAAGACAAAAATGGTCACACAGTCCCTAAGGCAGAACACCACCTGATTCCTGAGTATTGTTCTGCTACTATTGTTCTCAGGTCTCATGTACTCAAAAATATGTAACAAAATTCCAACTTTTAGCCACATATAATGAATCAAGCCTCTGTTCTCAAAAAATCTGATAGTGGAGATTTGTCAGCTCACCAGGAATTCAGTCTGAGTTCTAGAAAATAAATGGGTATACAGAGAAATGCTCAAAAAAAAAAAAAAAAAATACAGAAAGTCTCTCCAGTACTAAGTCATCTCCCAAGGCTTTTCTTGTTTGTTTTTTTGTTTTTTTTTTTTTGTTTTTTGTTTTTTTTGTTTTTTTGTTTTTTTGAAATTTCGCACATTTGACTTCTGCTGGAAATGAAGCCAAGTCCCTAAATTTATCACTCTATCTTTCTCTACTTTCCTCTATTAATATCACTATGAGTTCAACAGGATGATTGGCTACCTTATTTGAAAGTTGGCTTGATCCTGTGTAATGCTTTGGTTATGTAGCACCAATTGTCAACCCCAGTGAAAGAGAGCTTGCCCTTTCTTGACATACTCTGCCTATAAGTTGAAATCCTTGTAAAAGTTCTTCTGCACTGGCAGGTGGTACTCAGATTTCACTGATTTTAATCATGTGCATGGCTAAACCACATGCATAATCTAAAAACTGATAATTCCAGGATCCATGGAGAAAACTAATTATAGCTGATGCACTAACAGAGCAATGTGTGAAAGAGAGAGAACCAGAAGCCTAACCCTAACACCAGGTGGATTTGGTTGAGGGGAAGGAGTTGTGGGAAGAAGGGAAACTGTGGTCAGAACACTTTGTATGAAATCAAACCTGAAGGATCTAAAGAAAGAAGTGAAATAGCATTTCCACCATAGCCCCTTCCCCAAAAACCAAAATAAAATAAAAACTGCGGGGTTGTGTCACACATCATTAATCCCAGCCCTTGGGTGGCAGAGCCAAGCTATTTTCTGTGTGCTTGAAACCAGTCTGTTCTCAAGGGTGGGTTCCAGGACAGTCTGTAAAGACGCATAGAATCCATTTGCCCAAACAATCAAAATAAACAATAAAATAAAATAAAATAAAAAGACAAGGGAGCAGAATTCTCTGACTATAAGAGATTCGTTTCTTTATATCCAACCACACTCAGCTAGCAATGGCACTGTGCTGACCAAGGGGAGTGTATTTAGGCTATTGAGTTTAGGCCAAGTGGGTTCCAGCTGTATGCTCATGAAAAGCCATTAACAATACTTGGTAGACTTTCCAGTGAATGCAGCATGTCTCAGTACACCCTGCATGGCCCAGGTTCAGCAAAGAGGAATATAATCCCACACTTCCAAAGCAAACCATATCCAAGTTAGACTTTCCATTGATTTACCCTCAGAAGAGGAGAGGAGAGGCATTAATTTGTAAAAGGAAGGCAGCAGGAGCCACAAGTATGATGAGGATGTTGATGAATAACAACATCTCTGGTCTCCTAAAATCAAGTACAATATATACTAAAATGGTTCATTCACATTCCTCAGAGATAATACCTTACCCACTGAGATGATGTTACTTGGATATCTATCATTCAAGAATGTTTGTCTTCCTGAGAGACAATACACTTTGTGAAAGATAAACTCTCACAGATATCTTGTGGCACGTGTTGGAAGGAGGTAAAGGAGCCTTGGAGAGTAAGAGGGCGCAAGGCATTATAATGCTAAAATTCACAAGGCCAGCACAACTGTTTGAGAAATTCCAGCAATGATGGGCCACATGCCGGCTGCCCTGCCTACTTTGGTTTTCATTTCCACGTCTTTGCCTTAGTTAACTCAACAAGATACCGAGATGGACGCTATCATATGATGTACTTTTCAAGGTCCTTTTTGTTCTTTGTGTTTTCTAGTGACAACGTAAGAATAATTTTCACGTGAAAAATTGTGAGGAGGCATTCCTATTGAGAAAGCACTGTCTTCCATGAAAAGGAAAACACCACCCAGGTTTAGATTCCTATCAAGAGTGAGGGGAAAGAAAAAGAAAATAAGAGAGAAGAAATGGGAGTTTACAGACAAAGGAAAAGGGAAAAAAGAAGAACACACTATGTTCTGTTGGTGACATTGACGTTCAATCCCATCAGCAGTAGGGAGGCAAACAAAAATTGATCTGTTTCAATTCCAACCCTGCTTTATTACTGAGAGTGTTCTCGGACAATCTCCAGAGGAAAGAGGAAATGTTTGTCTCAAAACTAATCAGAATAATGATATTTTTGATAATAGAAATAATAATTTAAAAATGAAATGCTCCTGTATTGATTTTATGCACGAGTATTCTGTCTGCAGGTATGCCCTTTCACCATAAGAGGGCACTACATGCCACCAAGTGACCTCTGGAATTTATAGATAGTCTATGCTCCTGGGCCCTATTTAATATATTTGTGTGTGCCTGTGTGCGCGCCCGAGCGAGTGAGTGTGTGTGTGTGTGTGTGTGTGTGTGTAAAATGGTAGAAGACTGGGCACTTGTATGATATTGCAACAGACAATAGGATGGGTTGTGGAGGCAGAATGCATACAAAGCCTGTGTGCCTGCGGAACTGGCAATACAAGCACCATGCCAACCGGATCTCTGATTTTACTCATGAAAAAAAAGAAATGTGGACAAAGAAAGACTCACTTTGGAATCAGAATCTGTGTTTCTTCACATACTAACCCAAGTTCAAACAGGCACCACAACTTGTTTGTTCTGTGTAAGCATACACTACTAGACTAGTTCAGCTTTCCAGCAATTCAGGAAGTTTCATCTGAACCCCAGGCCAAGTTCCCTTTGTTCTTCTTCATTTATTTTTGAATTTTACCTGTGTGAAGGCCTGGTTAATTATTTTAACTCTAGTTATATTTGATTATGTAGGGAAGTCAGAGGATCTGGATTTCCAGGAGTGACCAGACATAAAGGCAAAGGTCTAAGTAATTAAAATATTAAATTGCGAGATGGAAAGACTTGAAAGGCGAAATTACTGGGCAGGGGCCATGATAGCTTATATCAACAGCACTCAGTAAGCTGTGTGAGTTTGAGTTCAACGGAGCCTCAGGTCAGTAAAAGCTGCATAGGGAAGCCTCATCATGAAAGAGCAAAAGAAAATAAGAAGGAGAAGAAGAAGTAAAAGAAGAAGAAGATGACCAGAAAGATAAAGAACAAAAAGAAGTCGAAGAGGGAGAAGAAGAAGGAAAGGAAGTCTTTGAAGTGGTAGAAGAAAGAAAGCAAGGAAGAATGAAAACCCAGTATGGAGCAGGAAATATCCCCACGTGCCTGTAATGTAACCACTCTGGTGGCAGGAGGACCTATGAGTTCATGGCCAGCCTGGTCTACAGACTCAGTGCTGGGACAGTCAAAGCCACAGAGAAAAATCAAGTCTTGAAAAATTGAAAACTATCTTTTTGCACTAAATCTAACTATAAATCTGAACATTTTCATGCTCAAACTGAGTAGGCCCATTAGCAGGGAGGCAGATGAGATGCACGCGCACACACACACACACACACACACACACACTCACACACTCACACACACACACACACTAAATGATGAAGCCAAAAACAAAAAATTTGACAATAGTTCAGTGAAAATCTAGAGAGAGACAAGAGGACTATCAGGATTTCAATGATTTTAAAATTCACAATGTATCCATGATTACAAATACAAGAAAATTAGGGCCAAGCTTTGTTAAGTCCTGCAGCAAGAATGGTCCCCTTTGCTTTTTGACAGGTCTAGACTTTCATGCATGACTTGCCATGTGTCTTCTGTATAGTGAGAACAACAACATTAGTAGAGGTAAACTAATTTGAAGTAGCTCAATGCTTTCATATCTGTTCTCAGAAAGAAGACCTGCACCATGTAGTGGAGCACAGATAAAGGGACATGACCTGTCTTGAAAATAAAAGTGAAAATATAAAGTAAACAAAACAAAGTTTATTTTTCTCATAAACCTGAAATTAACTGAATTCCTATCAGCAATGCAGGATTTCCCTCCTTAACCAATGTTTAACAGGAAAGCATGGCACATGCATATCTGAGTATTCCAGTGGATATTGGTGCACAGTGTTTCTGAGGCAGAGGCAGAGAGGCAGGTTGATTTCTGACTTTCACTTCTGCCTGGCCTACCAAATGAGTTTCAAGGTACAAAGACAAAACCAGTTTCCAAAAGAAATGAAAGGAAGAAGGAAGGAAGGGAGAGACAGTGGAGGAAATGTAAATATGGAGACAGATAATACAAAAAACAAACAAATAACAAAAACAAAAACAAACAAACATCAAGACAAAAATGGTCACACAGTCCCTAAGGCAGAACACCACCTGATTCCTGAGTATTGTTCTGCTACTATTGTTCTCAGGTCTCATGTACTCAAAAATATGTAACAAAATTCCAACTTTTAGCCACATATAATGAATCAAGCCTCTGTTCTCAAAAATCTGATAGTGGAGATTTGTCAGCTCACCAGGAATTCAGTCTGAGTTCTAGAAAATAAATGGGTAAACAGAGAAATGCTCAAAAAAAAAAAAAAAAATACAGAAAGTCTCTCCAGTACTAAGTCATCTCCCAAGGCTTTTCTTGTTTGTTTTTTTTTGTTTTTTGTTTTTTGTTTTTTGTTTTTTTTTGTTTTTTTGTTTTTTTGAAATTTCGCACATTTGACTTCTGCTGGAAATGAAGCCAAGTCCCTAAATTTATCACTCTATCTTTCTCTACTTTCCTCTATTAATATCACTATGAGTTCAACAGGATGATTGGCTACCTTATTTGAAAGTTGGCTTGATCCTGTGTAATGCTTTGGTTATGTAGCACCAATTGTCAACCCCAGTGAAAGAGAGCTTGCCCTTTCTTGACATACTCTGCCTATAAGTTGAAATCCTTGTAAAAGTTCTTCTGCACTGGCAGGTGGTACTCAGATTTCACTGATTTTAATCATGTGCATGGCTAAACCACATGCATAATCTAAAAACTGATAATTCCAGGATCCATGGAGAAAACTAATTATAGCTGATGCACTAACAGAGCAATGTGTGAAAGAGAGAGAACCAGAAGCCTAACCCTAACACCAGGTGGATTTGGTTGAGGGGAAGGAGTTGTGGGAAGAAGGGAAACTGTGGTCAGAACACTTTGTATGAAATCAAACCTGAAGGATCTAAAGAAAGAAGTGAAATAGCATTTCCACCATAGCCCCTTCCCCAAAAACCAAAATAAAATAAAAACTGCGGGGTTGTGTCACACATCATTAATCCCAGCCCTTGGGTGGCAGAGCCAAGCTATTTTCTGTGTGCTTGAAACCAGTCTGTTCTCAAGGGTGGGTTCCAGGACAGTCTGTAAAGACGCATAGAATCCATTTGCCCAAACAATCAAAATAAACAATAAAATAAAATAAAATAAAAAGACAAGGGAGCAGAATTCTCTGACTATAAGAGATTCGTTTCTTTATATCCAACCACACTCAGCTAGCAATGGCACTGTGCTGACCAAGGGGAGTGTATTTAGGGTATTGAGTTTAGGCCAAGTGGGTTCCAGCTGTATGCTCATGAAAAGCCATTAACAATACTTGGTAGACTTTCCAGTGAATGCAGCATGTCTCAGTACACCCTGCATGGCCCAGGTTCAGCAAAGAGGAATATAATCCCACACTTCCAAAGCAAACCATATCCAAGTTAGACTTTCCATTGATTTACCCTCAGAAGAGGAGAGGAGAGGCATTAATTTGTAAAAGGAAGGCAGCAGGAGCCACAAGTATGATGAGGATGTTGATGAATAACAACACATCTGGTCTCCTAAAATCAAGTACAATATATACTAAAATGGTTCATTCACATTCCTCAGAGATAATACCTTACCCACTGAGATGATGTTACTTGGATATCTATCATTCAAGAATGTTTGTCTTCCTGAGAGACAATACACTTTGTGAAAGATAAACTCTCACAGATATCTTGTGGCACGTGTTGGAAGGAGGTAAAGGAGCCTTGGAGAGTAAGAGGGCGCAAGGCATTATAATGCTAAAATTCACAAGGCCAGCACAACTGTTTGAGAAATTCCAGCAATGATGGGCCACATGCCGGCTGCCCTGCCTACTTTGGTTTTCATTTCCACGTCTTTGCCTTAGTTAACTCAACAAGATACCGAGATGGACGCTATCATATGATGTACTTTTCAAGGTCCTTTTTGTTCTTTGTGTTTTCTAGTGACAACGTAAGAATAATTTTCACGTGAAAAATTGTGAGGAGGCATTCCTATTGAGAAAGCACTGTCTTCCATGAAAAGGAAAACACCACCCAGGTTTAGATTCCTATCAAGAGTGAGGGGAAAGAAAAAGAAAAATAAGAGAGAAGAAATGGGAGTTTACAGACAAAGGAAAAGGGAAAAAAAGAAGAACACACTATGTTCTGTTGGTGACATTGACGTTCAATCCCATCAGCAGTAGGGAGGCAAACAAAAATTGATCTGTTTCAATTCCAACCCTGCTTTATTACTGAGAGTGTTCTCGGACAATCTCCAGAGGAAAGAGGAAATGTTTGTCTCAAAACTAATCAGAATAATGATATTTTTGATAATAGAAATAATAATTTAAAAATGAAATGCTCCTGTATTGATTTTATGCACGAGTATTCTGTCTGCAGGTATGCCCTTTCACCATAAGAGGGCACTACATGCCACCAAGTGACCTCTGGAATTTATAGATAGTCTATGCTCCTGGGCCCTATTTAATATATTTGTGTGTGCCTGTGTGCGCGCCCGAGCGAGTGAGAGTGTGTGTGTGTGTGTGTGTGTGTGTAAAATGGTAGAAGACTGGGCACTTGTATGATATTGCAACAGACAATAGGATGGGTTGTGGAGGCAGAATGCATACAAAGCCTGTGTGCCTGCGGAACTGGCAATACAAGCACCATGCCAACCGGATCTCTGATTTTACTCATGAAAAAAAGAAATGTGGACAAAGAAAGACTCACTTTGGAATCAGAATCTGTGTTTCTTCACATACTAACCCAAGTTCAAACAGGCACCACAACTTGTTTGTTCTGTGTAAGCATACACTACTAGACTAGTTCAGCTTTCCAGCAATTCAGGAAGTTTCATCTGAACCCCAGGCCAAGTTCCCTTTGTTCTTCTTCATTTATTTTTGAATTTTACCTGTGTGAAGGCCTGGTTAATTATTTTAACTCTAGTTATATTTGATTATGTAGGGAAGTCAGAGGATCTGGATTTCCAGGAGTGACCAGACATAAAGGCAAAGGTCTAAGTAATTAAAATATTAAATTGCGAGATGGAAAGACTTGAAAGGCGAAATTACTGGGCAGGGGCCATGATAGCTTATATCAACAGCACTCAGTAAGCTGTGTGAGTTTGAGTTCAACGGGAGCCTCAGGTCAGTAAAAGCTGCATAGGGAAGCCTCATCATGAAAGAGCAAAAGAAAATAAGAAGGAGAAGAAGAAGTAAAAGAAGAAGAAGATGACCAGAAAGATAAAGAACAAAAAGAAGTCGAAGAGGGAGAAGAAGAAGGAAAGGAAGTCTTTGAAGTGGTAGAAGAAAGAAAGCAAGGAAGAATGAAAACCCAGTATGGAGCAGGAAATATCCCCACGTGCCTGTAATGTAACCACTCTGGTGGCAGGAGGACCTATGAGTTCATGGCCAGCCTGGTCTACAGACTCAGTGCTGGGACAGTCAAAGCCACAGAGAAAAATCAAGTCTTGAAAAATTGAAAACTATCTTTTTGCACTAAATCTAACTATAAATCTGAACATTTTCATGCTCAAACTGAGTAGGCCCATTAGCAGGAGGCAGATGAGATGCACGTGCCCACACACACACACACACACACACACTCACACACTCACACACACACACACACTAAATGATGAAGCCAAAAACAAAAAATTTGACAATAGTTCAGTGAAAATCTAGAGAGAGACAAGAGGACTATCAGGATTTCAATGATTTTAAAATTCACAATGTATCCATGATTACAAATACAAGAAAATTAGGGCCAAGCTTTGTTAAGTCCTGCAGCAAGAATGGTCCCCTTTGCTTTTTGACAGGTCTAGACTTTCATGCATGACTTGCCATGTGTCTTCTGTATAGTGAGAACAACAACATTAGTAGAGGTAAACTAATTTGAAGTAGCTCAATGCTTTCATATCTGTTCTCAGAAAGAAGACGGGCACCATGTAGTGGAGCACAGATAAAGGGACATGACCTGTCTTGAAAAAAAAAAGTGAAAATATAAAGTAAACAAAACAAAGTTTATTTTTCTCATAAACCTGAAATTAACTGAATTCCTATCAGCAATGCAGGATTTCCCTCCTTAACCAATGTTTAACAGGAAAGCATGGCACATGCATATCTGAGTATTCCAGTGGATATTGGTGCACAGTGTTTCTGAGGCAGAGGCAGAGAGGCAGGTTGATTTCTGACTTTCACTTCTGCCTGGCCTACCAAATGAGTTTCAAGGTACAAAGACAAAACCAGTTTCCAAAAGAAATGAAAGGAAGAAGGAAGGAAGGGAGAGACAGTGGAGGAAATGTAAATATGGAGACAGATAATACAAAAAACAAACAAATAACAAAAACAAAAACAAACAAACATCAAGACAAAAATGGTCATACAGTCCCTAAGGCAGAACACCACCTGATTCCTGAGTATTGTTCTGCTACTATTGTTCTCAGGTCTCATGTACTCAAAAATATGTAACAAAATTCCAACTTTTAGCCACATATAATGAATCAAGCCTCTGTTCTCAAAAATCTGATAGTGGAGATTTGTTAGCTCACCAGGAATTCAGTCTGAGTTCTAGAAAATAAATGGGTATACAGAGAAATGCTCAAAAAAAAAAAAAATACAGAAAGTCTCTCCAGTACTAAGTCATCTCCCAAGGCTTTTCTTGTTTGTATTTTTGTTTTTTGTTTTTTGTTTTTTTTTTTTTTTGTTTTTTTGTTTTTTTGAAATTTCGCACATTTGACTTCTGCTGGAAATGAAGCCAAGTCCCTAAATTTATCACTCTATCTTTCTCTACTTTCCTCTATTAATATCACTATGAGTTCAACAGGATGATTGGCTACCTTATTTGAAAGTTGGCTTGATCCTGTGTAATGCTTTGGTTATGTAGCACCAATTGTCAACCCCAGTGAAAGAGAGCTTGCCCTTTCTTGACATACTCTGCCTATAAGTTGAAATCCTTGTAAAAGTTCTTCTGTACTGGCAGGTGGTACTCAGATTTCACTGATTTTAATCATGTGCATGGCTAAACCACATGCATAATCTAAAAACTGATAATTCCAGGATCCATGGAGAAAACTAATTATAGCTGATGCACTAACAGAGCAATGTGTGAAAGAGAGAAGCCTAACCCTAACACCAGGTGGATTTGGTTGAGGGGAAGGAGTTGTGGGAAGAAGGGAAACTGTGGTCAGAACACTTTGTATGAAATCAAACCTGAAGGATCTAAAGAAAGAAGTGAAATAGCCATTTCCACCATAGCCCCTTCCCCAAAAACCAAAATAAAATAAAAACTGCGGGGTTGTGTCACACATCATTAATCCCAGCCCTTGGGTGGCAGAGCCAAGCTATTTTCTGTGTGCTTGAAACCAGTCTGTTCTCAAGGGTGGGTTCCAGGACAGTCTGTAAAGACGCATAGAATCCATTTGCCCAAACAATCAAAATAAACAATAAAATAAAATAAAATAAAATAAAAAGACAAGGGAGCAGAATTCTCTGACTATAAGAGATTCGTTTCTTTATATCCAACCACACTCAGCTAGCAATGGCACTGTGCTGATCAAGGGGAGTGTATTTAGGGTATTGAGTTTAGGCCAAGTGGGTTCCAGCTGTATGCTCATGAAAAGCCATTAACAATACTTGGTAGACTTTCCAGTGAATGCAGCATGTCTCAGTACACCCTGCATGGCCCAGGTTCAGCAAAGAGGAATATAATCCCACACTTCCAAAGCAAACCATATCCAAGTTAGACTTTCCATTGATTTACCCTCAGAAGAGGAGAGGAGAGGCATTAATTTGTAAAAGGAAGGCAGCAGGAGCCACAAGTATGATGAGGATGTTGATGAATAACAACACATCTGGTCTCCTAAAATCAAGTACAATATATACTAAAATGGTTCATTCACATTCCTCAGAGATAATACCTTACCCACTGAGATGATGTTACTTGGATATCTATCATTCAAGAATGTTTGTCTTCCTGAGAGACAATACACTTTGTGAAAGATAAACTCTCACAGATATCTTGTGGCACGTGTTGGAAGGAGGTAAAGGAGCCTTGGAGAGTAAGAGGGCGCAAGGCATTATAATGCTAAAATTCACAAGGCCAGCACAACTGTTTGAGAAATTCCAGCAATGATGGGCCACATGCCGGCTGCCCTGCCTACTTTGGTTTTCATTTCCACGTCTTTGCCTTAGTTAACTCAACAAGATACCGAGATGGACGCTATCATATGATGTACTTTTCAAGGTCCTTTTTGTTCTTTGTGTTTTCTAGTGACAACGTAAGAATAATTTTCACGTGAAAAATTGTGAGGAGGCATTCCTATTGAGAAAGCACTGTCTTCCATGAAAAGGAAAACACCACCCAGGTTTAGATTCCTATCAAGAGTGAGGGGAAAGAAAAAGAAAATAAGAGAGAAGAAATGGGAGTTTACAGACAAAGGAAAAGGGAAAAAGAAGAACACACTATGTTCTGTTGGTGACATTGACGTTCAATCCCATCAGCAGTAGGGAGGCAAACAAAAATTGATCTGTTTCAATTCCAACCCTGCTTTATTACTGAGAGTGTTCTCGGACAATCTCCAGAGGAAAGAGGAAATGTTTGTCTCAAAACTAATCAGAATAATGATATTTTTGATAATAGAAATAATAATTTAAAAATGAAATGCTCCTGTATTGATTTTATGCACGAGTATTCTGTCTGCAGGTATG
The DNA here is from genome assembly GCF_943737965.1 of Phodopus roborovskii. Taxonomy (NCBI): domain Eukaryota; kingdom Metazoa; phylum Chordata; class Mammalia; order Rodentia; family Cricetidae; genus Phodopus; species Phodopus roborovskii. The sequence continues at coordinate 55,053 of NW_026125814.1, forward strand.
CCCTTTCACCATAAGAGGGCACTACATGCCACCAAGTGACCTCTGGAATTTATAGATAGTCTATGCTCCTGGGCCCTATTTAATATATTTGTGTGTGCCTGTGTGCGCGCCCGAGCGAGTGAGTGTGTGTGTGTGTGTGTGTGTGTGTGTAAAATGGTAGAAGACTGGGCACTTGTATGATATTGCAACAGACAATAGGATGGGTTGTGGAGGCAGAATGCATACAAAGCCTGTGTGCCTGCGGAACTGGCAATGCAAGCACCATGCCAACCGGATCTCTGATTTTACTCATGAAAAAAAGAAATGTGGACAAAGAAAGACTCACTTTGGAATCAGAATCTGTGTTTCTTCACATATTAACCCAAGTTCAAACAGGCACCACAACTTGTTTGTTCTGTGTAAGCATACACTACTAGACTAGTTCAGCTTTCCAGCAATTCAGGAAGTTTCATCTGAACCCCAGGCCAAGTTCCCTTTGTTCTTCTTCATTTATTTTTGAATTTTACCTGTGTGAAGGCCTGGTTAATTATTTTAACTCTAGTTATATTTGATTATGTAGGGAAGTCAGAGGATCTGGATTTCCAGGAGTGACCAGACATAAAGGCAAAGGTCTAAGTAATTAAAATATTAAATTGCGAGATGGAAAGACTTGAAAGGCGAAATTACTGGGCAGGGGCCATGATAGCTTATATCAACAGCACTCAGTAAGCTGTGTGAGTTTGAGTTCAACGGAGCCTCAGGTCAGTAAAAGCTGCATAGGGAAGCCTCATCATGAAAGAGCAAAAGAAAATAAGAAGGAGAAGAAGAAGTAAAAGAAGAAGAAGATGACCAGAAAGATAAAGAACAAAAAGAAGTCGAAGAGGGAGAAGAAGAAGGAAAGGAAGTCTTTGAAGTGGTAGAAGAAAGAAAGCAAGGAAGAATGAAAACCTAGTATGGAGCAGGAAATATCCCCACGTGCCTGTAATGTAACCACTCTGGTGGCTGGAGGACCTATGAGTTCATGGCCAGCCTGGTCTACAGACTCAGTGCTGGGACAGTCAAAGCCACAGAGAAAAATCAAGTCTTGAAAAATTGAAAACTATCTTTTTGCACTAAATCTAACTATAAATCTGAACATTTTCATGCTCAAACTGAGTAGGCCCATTAGCAGGGAGGCAGATGAGATGCACGCGCGCACACACACACACACACACACACACACACACACACTCACACACACACACACACACTAAATGATGAAGCCAAAAACAAAAAATTTGACAATAGTTCAGTGAAAATCTAGAGAGAGACAAGAGGACTATCAGGATTTCAATGATTTTAAAATTCACAATGTATCCATGATTACAAATACAAGAAAATTAGGGCCAAGCTTTGTTAAGTCCTGCAGCAAGAATGGTCCCCTTTGCTTTTTGACAGGTCTAGACTTTCATGCATGACTTGCCATATCTCTTCTGTATAGTGAGAACAACAACATTAGTAGAGGTAAACTAATTTGAAGTAGCTCAATGCTTTCATATCTGTTCTCAGAAAGAAGACCTGCACCATGTAGTGGAGCACAGATAAAGGGACATGACCTGTCTTGAAAAAAAAAAAAGTGAAAATATAAAGTAAACAAAACAAAGTTTATTTTTCTCATAAACCTGAAATTAACTGAATTCCTATCAGCAATGCAGGATTTCCCTCCTTAACCAATGTTTAACAGGAAAGCATGGCACATGCATATCTGAGTATTCCAGTGGATATTGGTGCACAGTGTTTCTGAGGCAGAGGCAGAGAGGCAGGTTGATTTCTGACTTTCACTTCTGCCTGGCCTACCAAATGAGTTTCAAGGTACAAAGACAAAACCAGTTTCCAAAAGAAATGAAAGGAAGAAGGAAGGAAGGGAGAGACAGTGGAGGAAATGTAAATATGGAGACAGATAATACAAAAAACAAACAAATAACAAAAACAAAAACAAACAAACATCAAGACAAAAATGGTCACACAGTCCCTAAGGCAGAACACCACCTGATTCCTGAGTATTGTTCTGCTACTATTGTTCTCAGGTCTCATGTACTCAAAAATATGTAACAAAATTCCAACTTTTAGCCACATATAATGAATCAAGCCTCTGTTCTCAAAAATCTGATAGTGGAGATTTGTCAGCTCACCAGGAATTCAGTCTGAGTTCTAGAAAATAAATGGGTATACAGAGAAATGCTCAAAAAAAAAAAAAAATACAGAAAGTCTCTCCAGTACTAAGTCATCTCCCAAGGCTTTTCTTGTTTGTTTTTTTTTTTTTTTTTTTTGTTTTTTGTTTTTTTTTGTTTTTTTGTTTTTTTGAAATTTCGCACATTTGACTTCTGCTGGAAATGAAGCCAAGTCCCTAAATTTATCACTCTATCTTTCTCTACTTTCCTCTATTAATATCACTATGAGTTCAACAGGATGATTGGCTACCTTATTTGAAAGTTGGCTTGATCCTGTGTAATGCTTTGGTTATGTAGCACCAATTGTCAACCCCAGTGAAAGAGAGCTTGCCCTTTCTTGACATACTCTGCCTATAAGTTGAAATCCTTGTAAAAGTTCTTCTGCACTGGCAGGTGGTACTCAGATTTCACTGATTTTAATCATGTGCATGGCTAAACCACATGCATAATCTAAAAACTGATAATTCCAGGATCCATGGAGAAAACTAATTATAGCTGATGCACTAACAGAGCAATGTGTGAGAAAGAGAGAGAACCAGAAGCCTAACCCTAACACCAGGTGGATTTGGTTGAGGGGAAGGAGTTGTGGGGAAGAAGGGGAAACTGTGGTCAGAACACTTTGTATGAAATCAAACCTGAAGGATCTAAAGAAAGAAGTGAAATAGCATTTCCACCATAGCCCCTTCCCCAAAAACCAAAATAAAATAAAAACTGCGGGGTTGTGTCACACATCATTAATCCCAGCCCTTGGGTGGCAGAGCCAAGCTATTTTCTGTGTGCTTGAAACCAGTCTGTTCTCAAGGGTGGGTTCCAGGACAGTCTGTAAAGACGCATAGAATCCATTTGCCCAAACAATCAAAATAAACAATAAAATAAAATAAAATAAAAAGACAAGGGAGCAGAATTCTCTGACTATAAGGGTTCAGCTTTATATCCAACCACACTCAGCTAGCAATGGCACTGTGCTGACCAAGGGGAGTGTATTTAGGCTATTGAGTTTAGGCCAAGTGGGTTCCAGCTGTATGCTCATGAAAAGCCATTAACAATACTTGGTAGACTTTCCAGTGAATGCAGCATGTCTCAGTACACCCTGCATGGCCCAGGTTCAGCAAAGAGGAATATAATCCCACACTTCCAAAGCAAACCATATCCAAGTTAGACTTTCCATTGATTTACCCTCAGAAGAGGAGAGGAGAGGCATTAATTTGTAAAAGGAAGGCAGCAGGAGCCACAAGTATGATGAGGATGTTGATGAATAACAACATCTCTGGTCTCCCTAAAATCAAGTACAATATATACTAAAATGGTTCATTCACATTCCTCAGAGATAATACCTTACCCACTGAGATGATGTTACTTGGATATCTATCATTCATACACTTTGTGAAAGATAAACTCTCACAGATATCTTGTGGCACGTGTTGGAAGGAGGTAAAGGAGCCTTGGAGAGTAAGAGGGCGCAAGGCATTATAATGCTAAAATTCACAAGGCCAGCACAACTGTTTGAGAAATTCCAGCAATGATGGGCCACATGCCGGCTGCCCTGCCTACTTTGGTTTTCATTTCCACGTCTTTGCCTTAGTTAACTCAACAAGATACCGAGATGGACGCTATCATATGATGTACTTTTCAAGGTCCTTTTTGTTCTTTGTGTTTTCTAGTGGCAACGTAAGGAATAATTTTCACGTGAAAAATTGTAGAGGAGGCATTCCTATTGAGAAAGCACTGTCTTCCATGAAAAAAGGGAAAACACCACCCAGGTTTAGATTCCTATCAAGAGTGAGGGGAAAGAAAAAGAAAATAGAGAGAAGAAATGGGAGTTTACAGACAAAGGAAAAGGGGAAAAGAAGAACACACTATGTTCTGTTGGTGACATTGACGTTCAATCCCATCAGCAGTAGGGAGGCAAACAAAAATTGATCTGTTTCAATTCCAACCCTGCTTTATTACTGAGAGTGTTCTCGGACAATCTCCAGAGGAAAGAGGAAATGTTTGTCTCAAAACTAATCAGAATAATGATATTTTTGATAATAGAAATAATAATTTAAAAATGAAATGCTCCTGTATTGATTTTATGCCTTGAGTATTCTGTCTGCAGGTATGCCCTTTCACCATAAGAGGGCGCTACTTGCCACCAAGTGACCTCTGGAATTTATAGATAGTCTATGCTCCTGGGCCCTATTTAATATATTGTGTGTGCCTGTGTGCGCGCCCCGAGCGAGGAGTGTGGTGTGTGTGTGTGTGTGTGTGTAAAATGGTAGAAGACTGGGCACTTGTATGATATTGCAACAGACAATAGGATGGGTTGTGGAGGCAGAATGCATACAAAGCCTGTGTGCCTGCGGAACTGGCAATACAAGCACCATGCCAACCGGATCTCTGATTTTACTCATGAAAAAAAGAAATGTGGACAAAAGAAAGACTCACTTTGGAATCAGAATCTGTGTTTCTTCACATACTAACCCAAGTTCAAACAGGCACCACAACTTGTTTGTTCTGTGTAAGCATACACTACTAGACTAGTTCAGCTTTCCAGCAATTCAGGAAGTTTCATCTGAACCCCCAGGCCAAGTTCCCTTTGTTCTTCTTCATTTATTTTTGAATTTTACCTGTGTGAAGGCCTGGTTAATTATTTTAACTCTAGTTATATTTGATTATGTGGGGGAAGTCCAGAGGATCTGGATTTCCCAGGAGTGACCAGACATAAAGGCAAAGGTCTAAGTAATTAAAATATTAGAATTGCGAGATGGAAAGACTTGAAAGGCGAAATTACTGGGCAGGGGCCATGATAGCTTATATCAACAGCACTCAGTAAGCTGTGTGAGTTTGAGTTCAACGGAGCCCCAGGTCAGTAAAAGCTGCATAGGGAAGCCTCATCGTGAAAGAGCAAAAGAAAATAAGAAGGAGAAGAAGAAGTAAAAGAAGAAGAAGATGACCAGAAAGATAAAGAACAAAAAGAAGTCGAAGAGGGAGAAGAAGAAGGAAAGGAAGTCTTTGAAGTGGTAGAAGAAAGAAAGCAGAGGGGAAGAATGAAAACCTAGTATGGAGCAGGAAGTATCCCCACGTGCCTGTAATGTAACCACTCTGGTGGCTGGAGGACCCTATGAGTTCATGGCCAGCCTGGTCTACAGCCTCAGTGCTGGGACAGTCAAAGCCACAGAGAAAAATCAAGTCTTGAAAAATTGAAAACTATCTTTTTGCACTAAATCTAACTATAAATCTGAACGTTTTCATGCTCAAACTGGAGTAGGCCCATTAGCAGGGAGGCAGATGAGATGCACGCGCGCACACACACACACACACACACACACACACACTCACACACACACACACACACTAAATGATGAAGCCAAAAACAAAAAATTTGACAATAGTTCAGTGAAAATCTAGAGAGAGACAAGAGGACTATCAGGATTTCAATGATTTTAAAATTCACTATGTATCCATGATTACAAAATGCCAGAAAAATTAGGATAAGCTCTGCCTTAAGTCTTGAGTAAGAATGGGTCCCCTTTGCTTTTTGACAGGTCTAGATGTTTCATGTATGACTTGCCATGTGTCTTCTGTATAGTGAGAACAACAACAACATTAGTAGAGGTAAACTAATTTGAAGTAGCTCAATGCTTTCATCATCTGTTCTCAGAAAGAGACCCCACTATGTAGTGGAGCACAGATAAAGGGACATGTGACTATGTCTTGAAAATAAAAGTGAAAAATATAAAGTAAACAAAACAAAGATTACTTTTTCTCATAAACCTGAAATTAACTTGGAATTCCTATCAGCAATGCAGGATTCCCTCCTATAACAATGTTTAACAGGGAAAGCTTGGCACATGCATATCGAATATTCCAGTGGATATTGGTGCCAGTGTTTCTGGAGGCAGAGGCAGAGAGGCAGGTTGATTTCTGGACTTTCACTTCTGCCTGGCCTACCAAATGAGTTTCAAGGTACAGAGATAAAATAGGTTTAAGAAAATGAAAGGAAGAAGGAAGGGAGAGACAGTGGAGGAAATATAAATATGGAGACAGATAATACAAAAGCAAATAAATAGCAAAACAAGCAAACAAAACATCAAGACAAAAATGGTCACACAGTCCCTAAGGCAGAACACCACCTGATTCCTGAGTATTGTTCTGCTACTATTGTTCTCAGGTCTCATGTACTCAAAAATATGTAACAAAATTCCAACTTTTAGCCACATATAATGAATCAAGCCTCTGTTCTCAAAAATCTGATAGTGGAGATTTGTCAGCTCACCAGGAATTCAGTCTGAGTTCTAGAAAATAAATGGGTAAACAGAGAAATGCTCAAAAAAAAAAAAAAAAATACAGAAAGTCTC